>NC_062531.1:1714402-1844402 GCF_022655615.1 Tachysurus fulvidraco
CAAGAAAGGAGTCTCCAGTTTCAGCACTTTAGAGGTAAAGGTGTAACGTCTTTAGTAACGGGACGATTTGCATGTTTTTTCAGATTATTAGCGTTAAAGACAGGGTCTCCGTTTTTTGAGAAATGCTTCAGAAAACTGAGTCAGGCCGAATAATAAAATCAATGTGTTCATGTGTGACATTAGCAGAAAGCGGTTTTAACATCGACATGGAGGATAAAAACAAAGAAAGAAAGAGAAGAAAGACTTACGATAAGGACAAGAAGTAGGACGTGTTAATATAGGATCAGCTTTCCAGCGCTGGAGAGAACTGAAGGAGCAGGAAGTTGGCCACATATTCACAGGTTGGAGTTTCCCGAGTCAATAACTCCTGAGCTAAACGCTGTTACTACACAAATAACACCTCTTTTCTATCGTAGTAATGTAGAGAGGCAGCTACAACCGCGTTTTGTGTAGTAACAGCGTTTAGCTCAGGAGTTATCGACTCGGGAAACTCCGACCTGTGAATATGTGGCTGACTTTACTTAAGACGCCGAGGCGCTTTTTTCCTTCTCGATAGGTGAGTAACGTTGGTTTTGCTTTGTTACACAGAACTAATATATGCCTTTGTCCTTTACATCATTATGCTTGTGTGGCATTTTTGCTTGTTTGTTTATCTACAATCGTATTGTTCTTCCCTTCAGCTATGATAAAGACACGTTTCTTTCTGTTAGTCGCCTGGGTTACGTATGTATGTGTGGGCGGAGCTATCGATACAGGGGTGGGACCCGTTTGGGTTAGGGGCGTGTTTGTTTTGGTGATTTCAAATGTCGACATTGGCTTTCAAACAACGGAGACCGCACCTTTAAGTAGGAGAAAAAAATGAAAACATAAAACAAGTTCATAAGTAAGATGTGTCACACATGCTAGTCAATGCTATGCTAAGCTTAGCCTGGGTACAAAGAGTGAGACCTAATGAGAACTGAGAAACTTCGTATTAATGACCAGACAGAAAGTGATAAACAGATTAATAGAAAGAAATGAATACTTACCGTTTGGACAGGACAAAAGTAATGGCACCCTGTAAAAAGAGGAGCGTACTGTACGGTGGAGCCGAGGCGCTGCAGCGGCTGAGCTGCATTACTGGAACAGTTACGCAGACCACGCTTAACTGTGTGAGCTGTAACTTTTATAAAGCTCTGTTGGCTAAAGGTAAATCAGCTGTGCTGTGAACCTGAGAATAAAAGAAATGTGTGAAACTTTTGGGAACCTGACGATGAATCTGGAGTTCAGGCTGTGAAGGTGATCAAGGTGCAGACGGTGTTAACGGTAAAAGAACATCGGGAGACACCGTTGTAGGTGTTTTTCAGTGTTGTGTTGGGAAAAAGGTGCATAATGACACCGAAGCTGTGTTTGTGAGTGAGTGGGTGGAAATGCGTCCGTTATCAAAAACATAAAATTAAACTGCCAGATGGTTGTAAATGAACTGACAGAGAGTCGCCTGAAACTGTTAGAAGATCAGGTGTGGACAAAAAAGACACACACACACACACACACACACACACACACACACACACACACTCATTACTGTAATTTTTGCTGATTATAGACATTCATAATTATGTAATTTCATTAAACGGTTCAAACAACAAAAATTGTCTCACGCTGGCATCTTAAATATCAGTCTTCAGTGTGTGAGAAAAAACCTAATAATAATGAAAAAAAAAACCCAGTTTTCTTTTTTTTTGGGGGGGGGGGGGTCACTGTGGCTAAGTGGTTAGCACGTTCGCCTCACACCTCCAGGGTCGAGGGTTCGATTCCCACCTCCGCCTTGTGTGTGTGGAGTTTGCATGTTCTCCCCGTGCCTCAGGGGTTTCCTTCGGGTACTCCGGTTTCCTCCCCCGGTCCAAAGACATGCATGGTAGGTTGATTGGCATCTCTGGAAAATTGTCCGTAGTGTGTGTGTGTGTGTGTGTGAGTGAATGAGAGTGTGTGTGTGCCCTGTGATGGGTTGGCACTCCGTCCAGGGTGTATCCTGCCTCGATGCCCGATGACACCTGAGATAGGCACAGGCTCCCCGTGACCCGAGAAGTTCGGATAAGCGGTAGAAGATGAATGAATGAATGAATGAGTTTTAACTGGGGTGTGTAAACTTTTAATTTCCACTGATGCTGCAGGAGGTTTAACAGAGGATACGGCAGATTTAATCCGACTTTAGATTTAATCCGTCTCGGATCAAACAACACCGATTTAAAGGCAAAAAGTTCAAAAGTTAAATCTAGGTCATAAAAGTGGAAAGAAAAACAATTATATAATTATATATTATATATAATTGTATTATACAATTCAGTTAAATATCATTAAATATATCCTAACAATCCATTAGGATTAAATAAAACATGCGAAAATGAAAAAAAAAATAAACAGATCATGAAGTCAAAACTTATATAAAAGCAAACGCACTGCAGAAATCGACTGGAACGGGAATAACAGAAAAAACCCCAAAACAAACCAAAAATGTGCTGTTAGAGGAAAAGAATCAGTGTTTCAGGATGGATAGAGAGAATCCACTTCACCTTCACACTGATTCTACAACAGCACTTTATTAACCATGAGTGATAGAACATAAGAGCACTTCGATAACACATCAGCTCAGAGGGATTAGTCGTGACCACGCCCTCTGCTGTCGGAGAACAGCAACAACACCGAGGAATTCTGCTCCCGGGCGGAAAAGACGGAAAACCGTTCTGATAAATAAGGAACAAATAGGAACGGGATCCTGAGCGTGCGCTCGTGTAGCAGCGACGTTACAGACGATGAAAAGAAGTGAGTGAGGAACCGAGACGGTCGATCTGATCAATCCCCTAATCAAAGGATGGGCTCGCTTTCATTCCAACTCACGGCTGCGTCTGTCCATCTGTAAAACACACACACACACACACACACACACAAAACTTCATCATCACAAACATTGTGAATATTTTGAAGCTGAAAGCTTTTCAAAAACTCACCTGGTCCTGATGCAGAGCTCCAGCGGAGGTGTGAGGTCAGAATCCGCGTCCTCGGCGTCCGGCGCCTTTAGAGCAGAGTCTGGATCTGAAAACACACACACACACACACACACACACACACTCGTTCAACTAGGCCACAGGTGGGTGAATGATGCAGAGCCTCGTTTAATTTCCACAGCTTTCTAACACTGTGGTTTGTTTGATGTCTTTCTTATAAATCACTCAAAAGCAGAAACTGACATCTTTAGTGTTTTGTCACTTCTTAAACACATCACTTGGGCATAATGATACAGTTTGTGAAGTGTGTTGATTTCCTGTTGACACTCACACACGGTTAATCTGATGGGCTCTTGCTGGTTGGCCAGGCCGTCGTAGTAATACAGGTCAAACTCTCGTGGGCTCCAACAGCTGGACGTCAGATCTTCACACAGAGAGAAGAGGACGCTGAAGTGACTCTCGCTGCACACCACCCAGATCGGAAACCTTGGGTTCTTCAGGTAAGAACCGACCTGCAGTTGGACAAATCACATGAAAAGACCTTGTGAAATGTTTGTACTTGTACAAGTGACCTGGAGCACGCGAAGAACCAAAAGGTTCAAACCCTGGCCTTAGGAGAAGTAAATTAATTATTACTCTGGAAATATTATTATTACTAATAATTATTACTTATTAACTGGATTCAGGTCTGGAATTCTCTATGCTATGGATCCCTGTAGATCCTGGTGTGTGTGTGTGTGTGTGTGTGTGTGTGTGTGTGTAAGTGAAGTGACATACGGCTAAGTACGGTGACCCGTACTCAGAATTCGCACCATTTATGCTGCGGCGCCCGGGGAGCATTCGGGGGGGTTTGGTGCCTTGCTCAAGGGCAGCTCAGTCGTGGGGCGAGACTTGATCCCACAACCTTACGGTTAGGAGTCAAACTCTCTAAGCATTAGGCCATGACTTCCCCCCATATCCCCCCCAAGGACTTAAACATCATTCAGGCATCAAACTAACCTCACTGTTAGAGACCTCATCGTAAAACAATCATTAAAACTCATCTTGGCTACTGCACCTTTAAAGCAACATTGTGGTGCGCTTATAGGAAATATATGTCTTTTAACACACACACACACACACACACACACACACACACACACACACACACACACACACACAGTTTTATCAGTTTAATAAGAAATAACCCGCGTTCACGCGTCTTCATATAGCACTAAGATCCCCTCACCTTACATATGTTGTAATGTTCGTACAAAGACAGCAATCCGATGTCGCTTCGCTCTCTGATCCCCTTCAGCAGGGTGAAATGTCCGTTTCCAGAGTCGAGCTTCATCTCGTTATCGAAGACGTTCGAGACGGCGCGTCCACAAAGCAGCAGGTTCACCAACTCCTGGGAAAAGAATGCAGAATTCACCAGCTAACAGACTGAAGGTGGTGACGAATTTCTCTACCAGCAGCTCTGACAACAGTGCACCTGTGAATCTGATGGAAGGCAAGTGACGTGACATACGGCTAAGTGAGGTGACATACGGCTAAGTGCGGTGACATACGGCTAAGTGACGTGACATACGGCTAAGTGAGGTGACATACGGCTAAGTGAGGTGACATACGGCTAAGTGACGTGACATACGGCTAAGTGACGTGACATACGGCTAAGTGACGTGACATACGGCTAAGTGACGTGACATACGGCTAAGTGACGTGACATACGGCTAAGTGAGGTGACATACGGCTAAGTGAGGTGACATACGGCTAAGTGAGGTGACATACGGCTAAGTGAGGTGACATACGGCTAAGTGAGGTGACATACGGCTAAGTGAGGTGACATACGGCTAAGTGAGGTGACATACGGCTAAGTGCGGTGACATACGGCTAAGTGAGGTGACATACGGCTAAGTGAGGTGACATACGGCTAAGTGAGGTGACATACGGCTAAGTGAGGTGACATACGGCTAAGTGAGGTGACCCGTACTCAGACTTTGTTCTCTGCGTTTAACCCATGAACAAAAGTGCACACACACCGCAGGGAACACACACACACAACGTGAACACACACACAGAAGTGAACACACACAACGTGAACACACACACACAGCAGTGAACACACACAGCAGTGCACACACACAACGTGAACACACACACACAGCAGTGAACACACACAGCGGTGCACACACACAACGTGAACACATACACACAGCATGAACACACACACACACACACCGTGAACACACACACACCGTGAACACACACACACCGTGAACACACACACACCGTGAACACACACACACACACACGTGAACACACACACACACACGTGAACACACACACACACACACGTGAACACACACACATAACGTGAACACACACATAACGTGAACACATACATAACGTGAACACATACATAACGTGAACACATACACACACACACAACGTGAACACACACACATAACGTGAACACACACACACACAACGTGAACACACACACACACAACGTGAACACACACACACAACGTGAACACACACACAACGTGAACACATACACACACACACACACACAACGTGAACACACACACACACACCGTGAAAACACACACACAGCAGTGGGCAGCCATTTATGCCGTAGCGCCCGGGGAGCAATTGGGGGGTTTGCTGCATTGCTCAAGGGCA
Organism: Tachysurus fulvidraco; assembly: GCF_022655615.1. Classification (NCBI taxonomy): domain Eukaryota; kingdom Metazoa; phylum Chordata; class Actinopteri; order Siluriformes; family Bagridae; genus Tachysurus; species Tachysurus fulvidraco. Next base: position 1,720,054 of record NC_062531.1, read on the forward strand.
CCTTAGTCGTGGTGCAAGACTCGAACCCACAACCTTAGGGTTAGGAGTCAGACTCTCTAACCATTAGGCCATGACTTCCCCTCCAGTGCCTCTAGTGAGGTGAAGCTGTAACTTTTCAGATGTAGCATAAAAAATGAACTTCGAGGCACTGGAGAATTTTTTTTAATATTTACTTCTAAACAAAAGTAAAGGGAACAGTTTAGACGTCAGAATATTGTTCTAGGACCCTGTGACACGTCAGCGAAGTCTGTTTCGGCATCGTATTATATCTAAACGCTCTGAATTGTGTCGTGTTCGTTTGGTGTGTTGAGCGAATCTGACCACATGTCGGTGAATCACAGTGAGGCACTGAGTAAGCTTTCTTTATCAGAGTTAAATGGTGAACTTTCTGTGTATTATCCGCATCAGCGCTTCAGACTTGTCGTCAGGAATCACGTACCAACCTGCGTGCAGTAGCCGTGCGCGCCAATCAGAGTGGAAGTAGGAACGTCCATGTCCCCTCTCACCCTGCCGCACACAAAAGAAGAAAGAGATGAATCCGCCGCTTTAACGCAGGAACGCACCTGTGTGAAGTGTTAGACTGTGTGGAGGAAATGGAGCGTTACATCGGAATCGTTCTGGACAGGACGGCGGAGACAATGAGCAAGACGCAGCCGAATGGACCCGACTCGAACTGAAGGAGGGGGGGGAAAGACAAGAATAAGCAGTGGCCTGGAAGGACGACTGTAAAGATCTGGACACGTGATGCGGACGTTAGTCATATGATGTAAAATGAATGAAACGGACCTGATGAATGTGCTGTTCGATCAGGAGCTTTAAGTCCTCAAAGCTTTGAACGTCCACGCAGGTGATCTGCAGAGACAAGAATGATATGCTGACAATCATATTCTCATAAAGTAGCATTCATCTGAATGTCTGTATGATCTCTTTAACCTCGCACAGTGAAGTAGGCGTGGTCTTTGTGTCAGTGTCAGTCAGTGAAGGAGGCGTGGTCTTTGTGTCAGTAAGTCACAGTGAAGGAGGCGTGGTCTTTGTGTCAGTAAGTCACAGTGAAGGAGGCGTGGTCTTTGTGTCAGTAAGTCACAGTGAAGGAGGCGTGGTCTTTGTGTCAGTGTCAGTCACAGTGAAGTAGGCGTGGTCTTTGTGTCAGTAAGTCAGAGTGAAGTAGGCGTGGTCTTTGTGTCAGTAAGTCACAGTGAAGTAGGCGTGGTCTTTGTGTCAGTGTCAGTCACAGTGAAGTAGGCGTGGTCTTTGTGTCAGTGTCAGTCACAGTGAAGGAGGCGTGGTCTTTGTGTCAGTAAGTCACAGTGAAGTAGGCGTGGTCTTTGTGTCAGTGTCAGTCACAGTGAAGTAGGCGTGGTCTTTGTGTCAGTGTCAGTCACAGTGAAGTAGGCGTGGTCTTTGTGTCAGTAAGTCACAGTGAAGTAGGCGTGGTCTTTGTGTCAGTGTCAGTCACAGTGAAGTAGGCGTGGTCTTTGTGTCAGTGTCAGTCACAGTGAAGGAGGCGTGGTCTTTGTGTCAGTAAGTCACAGTGAAGTAGGCGTGGTCTTTGTGTCAGTGTCAGTCACAGTGAAGTAGGCGTGGTCTTTGTGTCAGTGTCAGTCACAGTGAAGTAGGCGTGGTCTTTGTGTCAGTGTCAGTCACAGTGAAGTAGGCGTGGTCTTTGTGTCAGTGTCAGTCATAGTGAAGTAGGCGTGGTCTTTGTGTCAGTGTCAGTCACAGTGAAGTAGGCGTGGTCTTTGTGTCAGTAAGTCAGAGTGAAGTAGGCGTGGTCTTTGTGTCAGTAAGTCACAGTGAAGTAGGCGTGGTCTTTGTGTCAGTGTCAGTCACAGTGAAGTAGGCGTGGTCTTTGTGTCAGTGTCAGTCACAGTGAAGTAGGCGTGGTCTTTGTGTCAGTAAGTCAGAGTGAAGTAGGCGTGGTTTTTGTGGCAGTAAGTCACAGTGAAGTAGGCGTGGTCTTTGTGTCAGTGTCAGTCACAGTGAAGTAGGCGTGGTCTTTGTGTCAGTGTCAGTCACAGTGAAGTAGGCGTGGTCTTTGTGTCAGTCACAGTGAAGTAGGCGTGGTCTTTGTGTCAGTGTCAGTCACAGTGAAGTAGGCGTGGTCTTTGTGTCAGTGTCAGTCATAGTGAAGTAGGCGTGGTCTTTGTGTCAGTGTCAGTCACAGTGAAGTAGGCGTGGTCTTTGTGTCAGTAAGTCACAGTGAAGTGGGCGTGGTCTTTGTGTCAGTGTCAGTCACAGTAAAGTAGGCGTGGTCTTTGTGTCAGTGTCAGTCACAGTGAAGTAGGCGTGGTCTTTGTGTCAGTAAGTCACAGTGAAGTAGGCGTGGTCTTTGTGTCAGTGTCAGTCACAGTGAAGTAGGCGTGGTCTTTGTGTCAGTAAGTCACAGTGAAGTAGGCGTGGTCTTTGTGTCAGTGTCAGTCACAGTGAAGTAGGCGTGGTCTTTGTGTCAGTGTCAGTCACAGTGAAGTAGGCGTGGTCTTTGTGTCAGTGTCAGTCACAGTGAAGTAGGCGTGGTCTTTGAATAACATCAGAAGATTCTCTCTGGACTTTAAACAATAATCATGCTTTAAGAGCTGATTTGAGAAAAGAGAGCAAATTCTTTACCATCTCCAGAACGCCGTCAGATCTGTAGTATCCTGTGGGGATGAACTGAGTCCTCCCTGAGTTTCTGTAGACAGACAGTATGCAGTTGAGAAGCTGTTGGTTATTAAACCCAACTACACCACAGGTCCAGGTTTAATAAGTCATCAATATCTCACATGGCGACGGTGACGTTCTTCCTGTCTGCGGCTCTCCACAGGATTCCAGCCATGGTGTCAGTCAGGCACTTTGTCCTCACGGCGTCGGACAGTCTCCTGAAAACGTAAGAGCTCTTTTGTGATGATCGGTGGCCCTTTTATGCAGCTTAAGTGTAAGAACTCAGCAGATGTAGAAAGTTTCAGGGAAAACGACATGAGCAAGTTGAGATGACATGAAGAGGAGAAATGATGCGTGAAAGAGCTTACTCAGAAAGTGCGTCACTGCTGATGCCTTCAAACAGAAGATTCTGGAGAACGGCGGCCTGAACGGCGGCGAGCACTCCGCACGGACCGCCCTGCTCACAGCATCACAACACACTGGTTCACTCGAACGTCCATTTGTGCCTTTAATCCACTTATATTAAATAATTAATCAATTAATTAATTAATGAAATATTATATAAATATTCTGATTAATCCATTTTTGCTGTCGCTGAGATCCTGGAGAAACCGGCCATACGTATCTGTATCGGTCGTCTGTGTTGGTGTGAGACACGCGAAAGCGCGTCGGTAAGTTAATCACCTTCTTCTGAACGATGCCGTATCTCAGGGCAGGTCTGCTGGAAAAGGTGAAGCTCTGACATCTCCACTCGTCGCTGAAGCAGGCGGCGGGAGTGCCGAAGATCATCTCCTTCAGCGCCTGAGTTCCATCAGGGATCAGACGATCGGGTCGGGAGAACATACGGTATTAAAGCTCATTCTATAACGCCAACATGGTTAACGATGAACACAAACGGAACACCGAAGGGATCTAACGGTTACTGTAAATCACATAAATCTGTAAAAACACTTCCTCGTCTGCTTTATTCCTCGTACTCTACAGCGATTCGCTACGGAAAGGCAAACTGTTTATCCATTTATAGTTACCTTTAAAGTACTGGAACATCAGTGGGACAAACAGTTTCTCCCCCAGGAGCCTTACTTTTCTTTCTTTACAGTCTTTTCTAACCAAATCATAATCCAGAATCTAAACGTGGCGTTGATCCCAGTGTGGCTTCAAAGGCTTGCTAGTTTTTAGTTTATTAATATGCTGAAATTTTGTAATAGTTAATAATAAGGAGAAGAAAGTTCTTACGGTGGCGGTTTTCTGGTCCATGGGACGTTTATTCCAATCGGGATGACGTAAGACGTTATTATTCAGAAGCAAAGGCGGTCCGGACGACGCTTCCTGATCGTCTACATCATCTGCAAAGCAAATCACACGAGTGTTAAAGTGTCTTTAGGTTGTGTTTACACACTCACCTGGGACTGTCCTGAGCACATAATCAGATTCTTTGTGGTGTATGATGTGAGGTTAGGAACGTTAAAGACGCAGTACCCAGAACCAGTTGGGTCATATGAAGAGCGTCCTGTCTTGGACTAGGCACTGGTTCACGTCTGAAGAAAAGAAATAAATAATTGGAGTTAATGCGAGTTTCAGTTAACAACTTTTTCGGGTGGATATACGAGTTCACGTACTTGCGATCTCTGAGTCTAGGGGCTCTGTCCGTTCCGTCGCTCTGTCTGATGTTCGTTGTGTTTTTACGCTCGAGGGAGTTTAACTCGTCAGATTTTATTTGTGAAGCGTCTGTGCTGATGCTCCGTCTCCTCGGGCTCGGTTTGGCTGAATTCTCGTCTTCTTTCCTGAGTAGAAGTTTCGGAGACGCTGGGGTCATTCTGGCAGGACGTCTCCTGGGGTTTTCCTGTTGAGTGAAACGTCAACACGAGCCACCATTTTTATTCTATTCTATTCTCACATTTCTTATTGAGTAGAAATAAGCCACGAGTAACTATGTTGCTTGGTGGACGTGTGGATGAAGCGGTACGGTACGAGGTACCTGAGTGGAGGCAACAATAGGACCTGGCATGATGCCCCTCCTCATCCTGCTGCCCCTGCTCGCCTGGCCGTCCCCACCTCCACCCGTCTTCCCCGAGCCCTTGCCTGCTGAATGTGACGCCATGTTCAGGTTTGCTTCTGTGGCAGGTGGAGATGAGGTGGAGGAGCTGAGCTGGGACATGGAGCCCGTCTCAGATAACCTTTAAATAAACATTTAGATAAAGAAATGAATTAAATGCTCTTTGTGTGTCTGTATAAATCAAACACAATCCTTATCCATCAGCTCACTTTGTCTCAAACGCGTGTGCTTCATCGTCAGCAGAATCGGGATTTCTCGAGTTCTGCTCCACGCACTGATCCACCTCCACAGGATGTCTTTTGGTGTCTCCGCTCTTCTTCATTCGCTCCTTCGTCATGATCTCCAGCATCGTTTTCAGCGGCCGTTCTTCGCACTGAACATATTTAAAAGAAATCGGTATTCCGCTGGTCTGTGTTAGTGTCACGTGCTGTATCGACTCTTTACCTTATTCTTCTTATACAGGCTCTCTAAGTGGAGCACTCTGCACAGCTCGGAGCGGTTGTTTATGCTCGACAGTGTCCGTGGAAGCTCTTCGTCCATGCAGGTGATGGTTTTCTTCAGACCCTAAGACACAGGTTACGTCAGCGTGCTGTCGGATCAGGAGATTCTATTTTCTTTTGAATTGAAAAACGTTATTTCGCTTGAGATAATCGTGAGGTGAGTTTAGACGAATAAATCGTTTTAGTTGTAAAGTTTATTACTTTTTCTACCATACGGTTATCTAAGATATTTTGCGATATTAGCACTGGGTAAGAGAAAGCTTGCCAAAAGTATGTGCACCCCTGACCATCCGACCCTGACACGTGTTTTTGTTGATCGTCTCGTTCCAGGTTTATCCGTCTCTCTTTACTGTTATAATCGGCTCCGCTTTTCTCTTCTAGAAGGTTCTTCACTAGATGTTGGATTGTGACTGTGGGGATTAGTGTTCATTCTGCTACAGGAGCTTCGGTGAGATCAGACTCTGATGTCGGGATGATGACGAGACTCCAGTTCCAGTTCAGTGGTGTTGAGTCAGAGTCGGGGCTCGGTGCGGGACTCTCGAGATCTTCGCTCCGACCTTCACCTCCACACCATGACTTTATGGAGCTCAGGGGTTTTGTGCACACAGTACAGCTTCAGCATTATACATACATTATATAAGAGTTTGTGATGTGTGTGATGGTCAAGGGGGCACATACTTAAAAGTATGTGCCCCCTTGACCCTTCACACGGAAGGTTTAGTTAGTTGTTTATTTATAACACGTTAATAACAGACATAAACAGCATTAATGCAGAGATGTAGATGAACCTGCAGCTGTGTGTTTAATGTTATAACCCACCTTTCTGCTGAGATATTCCCGCACCACAGCAGCCGCGACCTCCTCCACATCTCTCCCCATGATGACAAACACAGACCCTGTAGTTAGCTTAGCGTGCTAACCTGCTAGCTTAGCGTGCTAACCTGTTAAAACACTAGCCTGTAAATTAGCCTGTTAGCCAAACTACGTTAGCTGGGCCTGGCGGTATCCATGGTAACCTTCTAAGCGCGCTCGAGCTAACACGCTGTGTGAATCGTGTTTCCAAAAACTTTTTATATGATTGGCTAATTTAGAACATGATTGACAGCAGCGCCAGCCAATGATACGATTCTTTTAGAGCGACGTGCGATTTGATGTAACAGCAGTGACCTCTTGTGGTCATATTGGGTCACTGTACTATTTTTCCTCACAGATTTTAAGCACATTTTATAGCATGTATCATTAAATTGGTAGAAATTTTCAGTGATAAATTGTGCATATGCATAGATAGAATCAGTGTACTTTGGTTGTGTAATTATTGTTTTTATTTTATTACATTTTTAAAATATTACTGCCTACATTTTGTCCGTTAAACACTTTAAACACACTACAACACAATAAAACACATGAACCCAAACACAAGAACAATATAATCTATAAATAAGATAACACTTAACACTAAAATAACACTTCCTATACTTTAATTTATACTTGAGCTATTATTAAACTGAAATGATTATAAGATTAGAAAAAACACATGAATAAAAATAGATAATTGCTAATTTATTAATGGAATTATTTATTATTACTTTATTTCCCAAATTCTGTTTGTTCTAGATGCCAAAAATAACGACACGCAACCGTTTACCGTTTTATTCATTTTATTAAAAGTTTAAATATCACAAATATCTTTTGTTTTTGTTTTTTAAATATCTCTATCCTAAACTCACTGTATGCAAACCTCAGCAGTGCTTTATGAGCTAATCACGAGATTTTAGTTCGACATAAATACACATGGCCTTATGAAAACGTGAACAATTCATCAAATGAGCAACTTAAAATCACAGAGAGGATGAAAACAGTTGTTCCTGCATCGTGAAAGGACTGTTTGAGGAACAGATCACTCAGAAATTGTGGGTGAAAAAATTTCTACAACAGCAGCTCAGGTTTCTATTAAAGCACATGTTATCGTTTTTACATGTCCAGCATTTGACTGGCAGCTTTATTCAGAGCATCTTATGATTTTTTTTACACAATCAAGGGTTAAGGGCCTTGTTCAGGGGCCCGGCAATGGCATCTTGGTGGACTTGGGATTTGAACTCCCACCCTTCCAGTCAGTAATCTAGTAACCACTAGGCTACCACATGCCTTTTGATTCCGTAGTAATGGCGGATTCACAGCAGATTTTACATGAAAACCATTGATGTTTTCTATAAGGAGACTGTTATGAAACATGTGGAAGGAGTCTCCAGTGTCAGCGCTTTGTAACAGTCAGAAGTATTTTCAACATTATCTAGATTTCTGAGAGAACTGATTCTCTTAAACTTCCTTCATTCCTCCATAAAGTAGAAACAGCAGTTGACCCTGTTGTGTTATTCAAGCCATAAATCTTTTCAAATCGAAGTGTACATCCTAACAGCTGATGGAAACTGACTGTCTGGTTTTGGCACAAATTCACTGAAAGTCTTCTTTCTGATGGTGAGGGCAGCTTTCACGTGTGAACACATCTTTCACTTCAACTTTGAGCGGATTCTTTGGAGGAATGGTGAAAAACACACAAACACAAACACACACATAAACACACAAACACACAGGCTGCTTTTCCTCCTCTGAAGAAGAACGTTTGGCCCTACCATGAGGTGTGAACTTTAAAAAAGTACAAAGACATGAAAAAGACAGGGAAAGTTCCGGAGAGAGAGAGAGCGATGGGACCTGTCAGTAGTCCTCAGCTGGAGAGAGAGAGAGAGAGAGAGAGAGAGAGAGAGAGAGAGAGAGAGAGAGAGAGAGAGAGAGAGAGAGAGAGACAGAAAGAGTGTGTGTGTGTGTGAGAGAGAGAGAGAGAGAGAGAGAGAGAGAGAGAGAGAGAGAGAGAGAGAGAGAGAGAGAACGAAAGGGCCTGTCAGTAGTCCTCAGCTGGAGAGAGAGAGAGACAGAAAGAGAGAGAGAAAGAGAGAGTGAGTGAGACACCGAGAGAGAGAGAGGGAGAGAGAGAGAGAGACAGAGAGACAGAGAGAGACACAGAGAAAGAGAGAGAGAGAGAGAGAGAGAGAGAGAGAGAGACACAGAGAGAGAGAGAGAGAGAGAGAGAGAGAGAGAGAGAGAGAGAGAGAGAGAGAGTTATGATCATAAGGCAAATGAAAAATCTTTGATGAGCAGTAATGAGAAGTGATGGACGATTCATATATGATTCATACTTTATAAATGACTCATTTAAGTGAGTCCTCAAGAGATTTGATTCATAAACACAAATCAATCATAAAAAAATGTAATAAACAGATAAAACAAGCATTAAAGTCGGCACTCAGAGTGAATGTTATAAGCCACTCCAATGTCCAAATGTTATGTTAATAGTTATTAAAGGGAACTTCTGAGTATTCAGAGATGATTTATGCAGCTGTTAGTACAATAATTCAGATTATCAGAAGTGCTGACAAAAAACAGCCCAGGATACAGAATATGGACTCAGGAATTTAATAGCAGTCTGAATACCATGTGTACACAGTTTCAGTATTAAATCTATGATGTGCGCTCAACTCTGATACATTTCAAAATTTCTTAAGAGAAATTACTGTTCAGATCTTTTGATAAAAAAGGTCTGCTGTCATGGCATGTGTGTGTTACATCGTGTAAAGTTTGCAAACTAACAGTGGTTAACTAGCTTAAATGAACTTAGCAAACTGAGTGAGCTTGGAACTTGGTGAAACAGCTGATGTTAGCGTGAGGTGAAAGTTTGTTAATGGAGAAAACAATTCAGCTGTTATTTCATTAGTTGGCCAGGTGAAGAAGAGCCTCCAGCAATACAGAGCTGTGAGCTCTAGAAATAAAGGGGTGTGGCCTTTGAAAATAAATAGGTGAGGCCTCTAGTAATACAGAGCTGTGAGCTCTAGAAATAAAGGGGTGTGGCCTCTAGTAATACAGAGCTGTGAGCTCTAGAAATAAAGGGGTGTGGCCTCTAGTAATACAGAGCTGTGAGCTCTAGAAATAAAGGGGTGTGGCCTCTAGTAATACAGAGGTGTGAGCTCTAGAAATAAAGGGGTGTGGCCTCAGAAAATAAATAGATGTGGCCTCTAGAAATACAGAGGTGTGCCTCTAGTAATACAGAGCTGTGAGCTCTAGAAATAAAAAGGTGTGGCCTCTGAAAATGAATAGGTGTGGCCTCTAGAAATACAGAGGTGTGGCCTCTAGAAATAAAGAGGTGTGGCCTCTGAAAATAAATAGGTGTGGCCTCTAGAAATACAGAGGTGTGGCCTCTAGAAATAAAGAGGTGTGGCCTCTGACAATAAATAGGTGTGGCTTCTAGAAGTACAGAGGTGTGGCCTCTGGAAATACAGAGGTGTGGCCTTAGAAATACAGAGGTGTGGCCTTAGAAATACAGAGGTGTGGCCTTAGAAATACAGAGGTGTGGCCTTAGAAATACAGAGGTGTGCCTATCAGTATCAGTAAAGGAGGCGTGGCCTCTTGGCTGTAATAGTAAGGAAGGCGTGGCCTCTGTGTCCGTCAGTCCCAGTGAGGGAGGCATGGCCTGTATTACTCACAGTACTGATTACATGATATATAATCCATTAAACCTTCATAACTCACAAGTATCGAATATGACAAGAAGGAAATTTTAATATGTTATCTTTAATATGTTTCTGCTCTGATCTTTCAAAAGAACTGAAGAAGTGAAGAATTTTCAACAGCTGTTATTATAGAAGAGGACAAATGGAGGACTGCAGATTATATGGAGTTAGAAGCAGAAGGAGAAGGAACACCGGCATGCGCTGGTTAATATGGCATGACAGCGGCACCGACTTACTTTCGATAGTGAGGATACACGTGCTGGCGGCGCTGCCACGGCTGTTCACAGCCTTGCACATGTACTCGCCCTCGTCCTCGGGGAAGGTCTCGGGCAGGTAGAGGCAGTAGGTCTCACCTCGCTCGATATACTGATAATCCTCACAGTCCTGGAGGAGCTCACCCTCAAACCACCACGTCACCTCAGGCTTGGGCTCGCCTGTGATCTTAACTGTGAAGCGTACTGGCTCCGAGTCCACCACCGTCTGGTTCTTCAGAGGCTTTTTGAACCATGGGGCGCCCGAGCGGCCGTGATCATCCTCCTCGTCGTAGACTGCAGACCCATTCACAACACTGCCTTCCTCTTCATCATCATCCTCTCTTTCCTGACACACATACATCACAACATGTTTCAAGAGCCATGGAGAAAATTCCAAAAGTCCAAAGCGTCCATGCAAGTCCCACATGCATTAAGAGTGATGTGACAAACACAGCACAATTACTGGACACTGGACCTGATCTAGATTCCTTTTGCTTGGTTTCACGATCTTCAGGAGGATCTAGAAACTAGCTCTGAGCTGGATTTTTTTTTTCCCTCAGACTATAAGCATCAGCTATGTCTGTTTTGGCACAAATTCACTATTTGATCTAAAAGCACATGCAACTCCCCACTCAAGCTCCTCAAAGCTAACACAACCCTTTCAGTTCAAATCATCAGATCTATTTTCAGAATGAATCACGACATGGAATTTTTCCCTCTTCGTGCTGGACCTTCCAAAAGTTAGCTGTTAAACAAAGCATCCCATGAGACTTTTACTTTTTGGAGAGCAGCGTCGATTTCCTGCTGTTCAAACTGCATCCTCTGGAGCTTCTGCTCTTCGATCCTCCTCTTTTCCTCCTCCTCACGTGCTTTGGCCATCTGCTCGAACCGTGCACGCATGTCCACTTTCTGCTTGAATGGAGCGTCGTCCGCTTTCACAGCACCCTTCATGTCCTCGCCCTCATCCTGCAGGGAAGGAAAAAAACAGATGTTGAGATACATAAACAAAACAACAGACAAACCAGGAAACAACCCTGAACTATCAGAGGAGGTATGAAGTTCTGGTACTATTCAAATCCAAGAAAAAGTTCCGATTTCCAAAAACCTAAATTAAAATGAAAGTTTCAAGGGTTTCACAAAAAGTTCCTGTGTTTTTTTTTCTTTCTTTCTGGAAAAGCAAATGACCAGATTGTAAACATTTGTGGATTTTTAAAGGTTTAAAGTTTGTTGAAAAAGTTTATAGGATTCTGAAAAGCAGGTTCATTCATTCATTCATTCATTTCCTACCGCTTATTCAAACTTCTCGGGTCATGGGGAGCCTGTGCCTATCTCAGGCGTCATCGGGCATCGAGGCAGGATACACCCTGGACGGAGTGCCAACCCATCACAGGGCACACACACACTCTCATTCACTCACACACTCACACACTCCGGACAATTTTCCAGAGATGCCAATCAACCTACCGTGCATGTCTTTGGACCGGGGGAGGAAACCGGAGTACCCGGAGGAAACCCCCGAGGCACGGGGAGAACATGCAAACTCCACACACACAAGGCGGAGGCGGGAATCGAACCCCGACCCTGGAGGTGTGAGGCGAACGTGCTAACCACTGGGATGTGGTAGCTCAGTGGTTGAGGTGTTGGGCTACTGATTGTAAGGTTATGGGTTTGAACCCCAGGTCCACCAAGCTGCCACTGCTGGGTCCCTGAGCAAGGCCCTTAACCCTCAGTTGCTCGATTGTAAGTCATTCTAAATGCGGTAAATGTAAGCCACTGTGCCCCCCAAAAGCAGGTTCATTGTTTGCTAAAATTTTAGAATAAAAATGAGACAAAAGCTTCCAGAAATGGTAACGAAAAAGGATCTTGGACTAAAAAAAAAAATAAAATAAAATAAAATAAAAAGAATAGAGATAAAAAGTTTCCAGAAAAGTTATGAAAAAACTGGTTTTTCAAAAAGGTCCTTGGACTTCTAAAAAATGTCCTTGGTTTCTGATAAAAGTAATGAAGTTTGACTGAAGAGCTTCTTGTTTCTCTGCATCTCTGTTGTGTTACATTAGTCACACTCGTGCTTTTGTAATCGTGTGGATTTGTTTGGAGCTTTTCATGTTTATGTCAGATGTTTGAGGCCGGTACCTCCACACAGCGCTCGGCTTCCCTCTCTTTGATCTCCTCATCGATGGCCTTTCTTCTTGCTCTCTCCTCCTCGATCTTCCTCTGGATCTCCTCCTCTGTGAGCTGCTTGATCTTCTCAAACTTCACCTTCAGGTTCTTGGCCTGGATGGAGCCGGTTCTCTTCAGTTTTGTCAACTCTTCATACTCGGGGCTCACCACCTCCGTCGTCTCGTTGATCTCCTCCTGAGACACACACACACACACACACACACACACACACACACACACACACACACACACACTTAACATACACATTTGTGTTTACATAAAGAGTAAGAGCAGTAGGATTGACGTTTACCTCGCCCATCTCCTGACGCAGCTGCTCTAACTCTTTCTTCTCCATCTCCATCTTCTGACGCCGTGCCTCCGCCTTCCTTTTCCGCTTCTCCTCCTCTTTCATCTTCATCATCTCCTCAAAATTGATCTCCAGTTTCCCAGGATGCATCGCTTCCTGTGACTCCGTCCTCACCAGGTTGTCGTCCTCATCCTGCACCTGTGGGGGACAGACAGCGACGTGTGGCTTATAATTATTGTAAAATGTTCAAAATCTATATGTTTTAAAGTCTTTTACGAGATCTATATACAATCCACTGTTAGTCTCGAACACCAGACACCAAACATGTCAAACATTTAGATATCTAAGGATGCATCTCCTCTCTATTTAGTCACTTCAGTAAGCAGCGTCACGGCCGTGAGCATTAAAACACGTCACAGTGTTATTTATAATGTTTGATTTCACTCATGCTCTATACTGCTGTGTCAAATCCTAAATATGTGCTTCATAGAGTAGAATAGGACCCAGTCGAGCAGAAGAAAACGCAGTCGAATTCTGATCGAAGGAACAGCGTAAAAGAACAGAATAGAAACCAAAATAAAAAAAGAATATATTTGAATTCATTAGAGAAGATTAGAAGGCTATAAAACTAAATGGAATAAGATCAACATTTAACACAGATAATAAAAATAAAAATTTTCTGGAAGGGAAAAACTAAGTAGAATTAAACATTTATTGGAATAGAATCCATTCAGAAGATAACTAGAATGGGATCCAGCCAAACAATTAAGCATTGAATGAATCTAAGCACAACAGAATAATAAAGAACTTCGTAGCATAGAGTGAAAATAAAAAAATAAAAAAGAGAGAGAATAGGATGCAGCTAAAAAGAATAGAGTTAAATAGAACCGAATACACTGAAGTATAGAAAAAAAACTACAGGGACTTCGATCGAATCATTCATTCATTCATTCATTTCCTACCGCTTATCCGAACTTCTCGGGTCACGGGCATCGAGGCAGGATACACCCTGGACGGAGTGCCAACCAATCACAGGGCACACACACACTCTCATTCACTCACACACTCACACACTGCGGACAATTTTCCAGAGATGCCAATCAACCTACCATGCATGTCTTTGGACCGGGGGAGGAAACTGGAGTACCCGGAGGAAACCCCCGAGGCACGGGGAGAACATGCAAACTCCACACACACAAGGCGGAGGTGGGAATCGAACCCCCAACCCTGGAGGTGTGATTGCTGGAGGTGTCTCGATAGTACCGAATAACATAGATGTGAATAGAATTTAATGAGGAAAACGGAATGTAACAAGTTTACAGTGTACTATACTATATATACTATAGTGTACTCGACAATACATCTATAAGAGAGAGAAGAATAGAATCAGACATAATAAAATAGACCAGAATAGAATAGAATGTGTTTGATGATTGATGATGTATTTGATGATAGAGATTTAATCACTTATGTACGTCGCTCTGGATAAAGCTGCCAAATGCTGTAAATGTAAATGCAAATGTAAATAGAAATGTAAATGTAAATAGAAATGTAAATAGAAATAGAAATGTAAATGTAAATAGAAATGTAAATGTAAATAGAAATAGAAACGTAAATGTAAATAGAAATGTAAATAGAAATGTAAATAGAAATAGAAATGTAAATAGAAATGTAAATGTAAATAGAAATGAAAAGAAAAGAATGCAAAAAATAAAATAGCTTAAAACAGAACAGATCAGAATAGAATAGAAATAGTTTAAACTTTGCACTGAGGCAGGCTTGTGTCTCACAGGATGATATTATCTCTACACTTGTACTATATCATATTCGGGAGATTCAGTAACCATGACAACAGAAAATTATTTTGATATCAGATTGGTCTGAAATCCTTCATCTGTTAAATTCATCTTGATAAATCAGTTATTTAAAAAAAATAAATGCCTTACTTCTCCGGCACCGAGCGTCACAGCGTCGTCCTGATCCTGAGACGAGACAGAGTTGAGAAGAGCAGAGCAGCAGAGCAGGACGTGAGCACGACTTCATCACATTAATTCTACAGACATTTCTATTCTCTCTCAGATAAGGGATCGGTCTCTCTCGTGTTTAACCCTCAGTTCTGTTCCACTTTATATTCCACTCTCACTGAACATATAGAAACCAGCAGGAAACTCAGAACACATGGGTTAAACAGGTCGAGATATAAAACTTCATAATAGTGGAAACGGACGCTGTTGTGTGCTCAGAAGAGATTAGCGGGTTAGCTAGCGTTCACATACACGCTGGATAAACGCCTTTGAGAAGCTAACACAAGATTAACGGTGTCCAGTTACCAGTCACACCAGTTAAACTAGCTGAAATGTAACAAGCTAGCATGACAAGCTAATAGAACATAAATGACTGCTAAAGTATTAGCTCTGTTAGCATGTTAGCCAGATCCGAATCCAAGATGGCTCACTGAAACGGTGGCGGCCATTTTGTATCCAGTCGATGTGAATTCTCAGCGCCAAGCAGATGCATGCTACAATAACGTGGTTCCCAACTTCCCAACATTTTTCCTCACCATATTCTTACGAGCCTCCGCGAACAGCCTCTTCTCCTCCTCCAGGCGACGCTTGGCCTCTTCCTCCTTTCTCTTCTGCTCTTCCTCACGTCTCTGCCTCTCCAGTTCCTCGAAGCTGATGGCTAGTTTTCCTGGTGTGGCCCCATCGTCCACGCTCATGGCTGCCAGCAGGATGTCATCTTCTTCGTCTAGATTCTGAGAACACAAGAAGTATAACATTGTTAGCGAACTGAGGAGTTTCTGATAGGCAGCTCAATGCTCGAGTCTAATCTGTGGAAGCAATAATTTGAATTTATGCTAACACTGTTTACCTCTAGCGTCAAAGGATTAGGAACCTGATGTGAGAGCTAAGATGAGATAATGCTAATATAAAAGCCTTTAGTAAGTAGCTAAAGAACTTTTTACATCATCATACTGTAGTCGTCTATCACAGCTAACATTTTTAATTCACTGTTAGCCATATTAGCATGAGTCAGTGTATGCTTTCCTAAGAAACGCCGGACTCATGAAAAAGTCGATTTAGATTAAAAAAAAACTTCTAAAAAAAAAACTTCTAAAATGTGCTAGATCTTTGCTGAAATTGTTTATTAGCTGTAATAGCTGTAAACTGAAAGCCTTCTTTCTATACACTTTAATATGTAAAGCAGGGCTATCAAGTTATGAAGAAAGGCAAGCGTGACCTCTCAACCCCCCAGGATCAATGACCTGGGGTATTTGTTTAATTGACATTTATTGATTTGTGTGTGTGTGTGTGTGTGTGAGAGAGAGAGAGAGAGAGAGAGAGAGAGAGAGAGAGAGAGAGAGAGAGAGAGAGAGAGAGAGAGAGAGAGAGATTATGACTGGTGTTTGTTACCTTTTTGGACCCCTTTATCATGTGTAATGTTGCTCCCATATAAAACAGTTGAGCACAAGCCCAGACATTTTTAGGGACATGATTGAGGACAATGTCCTGTCCAGAGACACGAGCTGTTTCGTGTTGAGGTTTTGTTCAAACCCACCATCGAAAATAACCTCTCTAATGAATATGTTTTTTTTTTCATTGGTTGTTGCGTTAAATCTTACCCAGATACAATATTGCTATTTTCTGATTGGCTGTTGTGTAGCCTCTTTTTTTTGATTGGCTGATTAGTGTCAGGCTCGACTAAGAACCGAGACGCGCTTGATTCCTGCACGGTTCCATAGAGACAGCGGTGCGAACTGATACGTTTTGGGTGCTGCGGCTTATTAAATATATGATAAATAGTCAGTTTTTCTGCGTGAGAAATACGATGTGTGGCGGGAGATCGTGAGAAAAGACCCAAATGTGTGACGGTCACGTTAATGCGTGACATTTGACAGCTCTGTGTATAGTTTGTGTATTTATTAGTGCAGTAACATGTTCAACTCGATAAAATAAACGGTGGACACTTTATGCGCAAGATTTTACCGTACATCAATCCCAGACGTAGCTAGAGTTTGTAAGCGATCTACTGTACATTTAGCCTTTTAATTGATGACCGATCTGACCATGCTCTTCCTGGCGTCGGCGAACGCCTTCCTCTCCTCCAGGATGCGTCTCTTCCTTTCTTCCTCCACGCGTTTGTGTTCCTCCTCCAGTCGCTGTCGTTCCAGCTCCTCAAAGCTGAGCCTCAGTTTTCCCGGTCGGATCTCTTCCTTTTCAGCCTGCTCGCTGGACACGTCCTCGTCGTCCTGAACCTGGAACACGTCGAGACACGAACCAGAGATGTGACCGGTTTTTCACAAAGTTCCTCAAGGATCAAATTAAGTTTTCTACGTTCTGTGTTGCTGAGAAAAGGAGAGATTGTGAACACCCTGAAGTTGTTTATTTTGCTCTTACATCACATGTTAATGTCTTTTATTCCTTTTATTTATGAAGCTTTTCTATTAAAATTATTCTAAAATTCAGTGCTATTAAACATGTTTTTTTTAGATCATTCTGTGATTTGCATCAACACCTTCCAACCAATCAGAGTCCAGTATTCAACAAGTAATGTTTACAACAATTTAGTTTCTATGTTAGAACAAAACAAAGTGCGATAACACAGAGCAGCTTATTTCGCACTTGGTGATGTGTAACACTCTCACGCTCTCTCACTCATTCTCTACCGCTTATCCGAACTACCTCGGGTCACGGGGAGCCTGTGCCTATCTCAGGCGTCATCGGGCATCGAGGCAGGATACACCCTGGAGGGAGTGCCAACCCATCACAGGGCACACACACACTCTCTCACACACACACACACACACTACAGACAATTTTCCAGAGATGCCAATCAACCTACCATGCATGTCTTTGGACCGGGGGAGGAAACCGGAGTACCCGGAGGAAACCCCCGAGGCACGGGGAGAACATGCAAACTCCACACACACAAGGCGGAGGCGGGAATCGAACCCCCAACCCTGGAGGTGTGAGGCAAACGTGCCAACCACTAAGCTACTGTGCCCCCCCGATGTGTAACACACTAAGGTTTTAAGTATAGACAAGAGCAGAGTGTAAAGTGTGTACCATTCCCAGTTTGGCCTCCTCAAAAGCTTTCCTCTCCTCCTGGAGCCTCCTCCTGGCCTCCTCCTCAGTCTGCTTCCTTTGCTGCTCCTGCCGCTCCTTCTCCTGCTCCTCGAACGTCAGACACAGCTTACCTGGAGTCACGCGCTCCTTCTCTTTCCCCTGGCTCTCCTCATCGTCCTGCAAAACCAAAACCCATCAGATTTATCAACATCCCATTCTGCTGAAGCATCACACACTTTTCTTGTCTGGTTTTCTGCACCATCTCCACCATGCCCGTGTCTGATCTTCCTGACCTGGTTTGTGGAAACGGAGCTTCGCTTGGCCTCTCTAAACGAGCGCCGGTTCTCGTCGTATCTCTTCTTCTTTTCCTCCTCGCTCCTCTTGTGCATCTCCTCCGCTCGGCTCTTCTCGATGTCCTCGAAATTCATTTTGATCTTCCCAGGTTGCTTCTGCGATTTGGCTGGAACGACTCGCACCGAGATGCTGCTGTCTCCTTCCTGTGAGATAAAATACAGAAACACTGAATGCTGTAATTCAAGTTTTTAGTTGTTTATAGGTTTGTATAAAGAATGCAGAAATTTGCGTGAAGCACCCGGAGTCTTATTTTATCGCTTACTGAAACGTTAAACAGGTTCTGGACCAAAGATTTAATCGTTTGTTTGATAACAGAAATCCAGATCGAAACCGACGTGTTCCTGCGTCCTGCTTTCTCTGACACACAAAGAGCTCGGAGCGAGCCGTATTGTAGGCCTCGTCGTTCTGCTGGCTCAGCTGCCTCTGTTTTTTCTGCTAGAGTCCCTGATAGTAAGAGACTAATTCAGAGCGAAAAAGTGGCTGACGGCTCGTTTTAGACCGTGTGTGAAACAGTTGCCGGTCACATGTCGTCTGGACCTGCCGGTTTTACAGCCCCTACAGTCAGAGCTCTGGGGCAGATGCGACAGACACGATTGGTCCACACCGGTGCCATGTTTATTTTAAACAAGCGATGTGTTCTCTTAGTTCTGAAGTTCGGACATTTAACTGAAGGAGATCCGACTGTCTAACACGCTTCCTCCGGTTAAAGAACACAATATTCTATGCTCTATTTTAAACCACAGTCTCCACACACCATGTGTTACCGCTGTGAAGTGACCCTTGACTTTCCTAACATGGACACACACACACACACACACACACACACCAGCTGGTTGGTCGAGCGGATATGATATCTCCAAAGATACAGAAGGTATGGAGAGGAGAGATGTGTTAGTGTTTCTTTGGTCTAAAACAAAGCAATCACTGTTACCAACTCACTGTTACACGATTTTATAATCTATTTTATTTATTAACCCACAACATCAAGTAGCAGATTATACTTACATTTAATGACGCAGCTAGAAACATTCATTCACTCGCTCGCTCATTTTCTACCGCTTATCAGAACTTTTCGGGTCACGGGGAGCCTGTGCAGCACGGGAAGAACATGCAAACTCCACACAGACAAGGCGGAGGCGGGAATCGAACCCCAACCCCTGAGGTGTGAGGCGAACATGCTAACCACTAAGCCACCGTGCCCCCCCACACACACCCCCAGCTACAAACAGTGTTTTTGATTTAGCATTTTGCTTGAAACTAAATAATGCAGCTTATCATGTTACTGAGCAATAAGCAAAAAACCTCCTCTGTCCTGCAGTTCCAGCTTCACCTCTTACTGTTAAAAAGCTCTTGCTCACCTCCTCCACCTTCTTGGCTAACTCCTTCTTAATCTTGGCCTTCTCCAAGGTCTCCTGAGTGATGCGCTTCTTCCTCTCTTCCTCCATCTTCCTCCTCTGGTCTTCCTCTCTATGCTTCTCCATCTCAGCAAATTTCCCCTTCACGCTGCCTGTGGACACATCGGGAGCAAAAACCAGATTAAGGATTAAAAGAAGTCGTAGGTTTGGATTTTGGACCCTTTCGGGACACCAGTGTCTGTCTGTCGGTGTTTAGTCTTCTGACTCACCGATGATCTTTGGGACGTAGGACTTCTCAACTTTGGCCGGTTTTACTTCCTCCTCCTCCTCGTCGCTGGAGGCGAGCAGCTCTTGTATCTGTGGAGGATAAGACAACGGGTTGTTGTGAGGTAAGAAAGGGTTTATCTGGGGATCATCTGCTTTTAGGTGGCCTGCACCGTGATAACGGCTGCTAATCCTGTAAGTCCAGCCTGCAGCGGAGACAACGATTGGACCTCCTACAGTCACATGCCGCAGCCGTAAGTCTTTAAATCATTTAAATACGAGTTTTGTAGAATATATAACCAGGACCTATAAATATTATAGATATAAAGAAATATGGAGTGTGTGTGAGATATAGAGATAGATTGATTAGGTTCCAATACTTCGATAGATAGATAGATAGATAGATAGATAGATAGATAGATAGATAGATAGATAGATAGATAGATAGATAGATAGATAGATAGATAGATAGATAGATAGATAGATTTTAACCACTAGTTCACATACTGACCAACTGCTTTTTGCGGATCCTCTCCCGCTCTTTGATGTACTGCTCCTTGCGTTTCTTTTGCTCCTCCTCGCTCCTCATGCGGTTCCTCTCCTCTCTGACCTTCTGCATGGCCTCAAACTTGCTCTTCACGTCTCCTTTGCCCATTTTCGGGATGTAGCTCTTCTGCACCGGTTTGTTGGTCTTGAGAAGTCTCTTTGGGAAGAAAGCAAGCAAGATGACCACAAGGTCAGTAGGAATAACTTATCTTGACCTGCTTGAACCTGATATGACTAACAGATTCATTTTGGAACCTCTAATGACAATCCTATCGAGCGTGATCTTCTTTACATCAATAAAGTTTAATGGAAAAATCCTCATTTTATATCTCTTTTTATTTCTGCTCTGATGAGTCAAAGACCTTCTCACTCATAGGTCTGGTCTCAGGAGATGGTGTCCATACCTCTTGTTTTAGCGCAACGTCTGTCAGGTTGGCTCCGTCCTCCGTCACCTCGTCCTCCAGATCCCCGACGTCGTTCATGTTGTTCACCTCGGTGATGCCGACGTCCGAGCTCTTCTGCGGCCGTTCTCGCTTTCTCGTCCTGCCGACCTTCTTGGTCTCTTTTTCCTCCTTGACGGAGTTCATTTCTTCCACCTGAGTCTTGCTTTCCTCGGCGTCTTCTAGGTGCGTCATTTCGTTCGTGTGCTCTGCGTTTTCAAGGCTCATGACTTCAGCCATAGTGGCGTCTCTGTTAGACGTGATGACGAGGCCTAGAGATGGATCCTTCAGGGTAAGTCTGTGATGAAGCAGAAAGAGAACCATGTCAACAGGAATCAAAGCAAATTATGACATTATACAAATCAGAGTAATGTAAAAAAAAAAAATCAGTCAGTCATTTTAACCTAATGAACAATTAACCCTTTGTCACATTTCACTAGTAGCTGATTTTACAGCCCTGAATTTATGGCTCTATTTTTCCTCTATAGATAACCGTAGACATCCGTATATATTTCTATAATCTTTCAATTCGATCACAGTTACACCAAATTATTTGTTTTGTAACCTGGTTCCAGGCCCGGCTCCAGACATGAGATGAAAGGTGGGCCAAGTGATATTCCAGGTGGGCCGGTCTGATTGGGGTGGGGGGTTCTTTAATGCTTCAATCTCTCATGTCTATAGTTTTAATACCATATATTTAAGACGATTGTTGTTTGTTATTGTTGTGTTTGTGTTTTCTTCATTTTTAATATTTTTTTGTACATATTTTGGAACTATTCATTAACTTTATATATATATATATACGTATATATAATGGGTTAACATGTTTATTTTTACATTCTCTCTTTTTGCATTTGTAATATTTTTTTGACCCCTAACAGATCTTGTATCAATGAAGTAACTTTAGATTTGATAAATAGGGGCAATTCTTTTAAAATAACTATTTACATCAACTAAAACAAACTTGTTACTCGAGTGAAGCACGAACTGTAAGAATTGGGTTTATTCTTGTAATGTTTTGTTAAAAAGGGACAGCTCTTTTAAAATAACTATTTACATCAACTAGAACAAACCTGTACATGTTGTATTTTATTAGGCTATATATAGTGTGTTAATCAAGTTCACTAACAGTTCTAATAAAGTTACTGTGACTGTCGTTTATTGCTTTATAAGCACAATAACGTATCTCGAGCTGAATTGAATATCGCACCAATTTCCTGATTGGCTGTTACTGTATATGGTTATATGGTATATGTATATGGTATACTGTGGTTAAGGTGTTGGGCTGCTGATCGGAAGGTCATGGGTTCGAACCCCAGGTCCACCAAGCTGCCACTGCTGGGCCCCTGAGCAAGGCCCTTAACCCTCAGGTGCTCAGTTGTAAGTCACTCTGGATAAGGGTGTCTGCTAAATGCCGTAAATGTAAATGTAAATATATGGTGTGGGGCCAGGGTGGGCCAGGCCCACTCTGGCCCCCCCGTGGATCCGGGCCTGCCCGGTTCTGTGGTTCTGTCTGTGGGTTCCTTTGGTTCCAACGGATGACAAGAACCTGTAATGTTAGAAGCTCTTAACAGGTTGACAAGACAAGCTGCTCAGGATCCTGTAATCTCACACCAGCACCTGGTACAGAGTCGGAATTTATGACTCTCCACTCGCTGTCATTAAAAGAGTGATGGAGCGGATGAAGCAGCGTATAAAAATAAAAACCGAGTCGTGTATTTATAGAAATGATTTCAGACTCAGAAACTCAGACGTCGGAAAGGTTTCGGGGTTCGAATCCATCAGAAATATCGACAGACATGAATGATTCACAACGCAGATGATTATTCACATCCGAGTGAACACTGAACCGCACCAGACATCACACACACATCACACACCATTTAATACGTTTATATTTTACAGTTCAGAAGAAGAACGAACTAATCAGGAGCGTGTTTGTTTGAAAGCTAATTAGCCTGCTAGCTTCACTGCGGTAGGCTAAAGATTTGTTTCTACCAGAGCAGCTGTAGATGTTCGTAGATTGTCCCTTCGGTATATTTAGAAACAAATTCACACAATCAGTATAAACTTCTTATATTGTCTGGAAAATGTTTCTCAGTTCTTCTCAGTTTGATCACATGGTTGCTCATATTTAAGCTTCCACCTGAATTGTTTTTTAGTTAGACGGCTACGTTAGCCTCATAGCTCTTGTTCAAAACCAATCACACAAATGTAAGAAAACAAAAGGCGAAAGTTTCAGCTGACCAACTAAATGTGTGTCACTCGGTTGTTGCTATGGAGATTTAGCTAGCTGTGTTTCTCAGCTAACCAGTCAGTTATTTTGATGATGGGAGAAATACAGCTACATTTTAATCGTGTATCATCTCGTAAACTCTGAGGTAATTAATTTTTAGTGACGTGACACACGGCTAAGTACGGCGACCCATGTTCAGAGTTCGTTCTCTGCATTTAACATATCCAAAGTGCACACACACAGCACTGAACACATACACACACACCGTGAACACACACCCGGAGCAGTTAAGCAGTTGGGGGGTTCGGTGCCTTGCTCAAGGGCACCTCAGTCGTGGCCGGCCTGAGACTCGAACCCACAACCATAGGGTTAGGACTCAGGAGGAGACGTGTTATGAACAAGAATGATGTAGCTGAGACACGATGGAGATACCGAGAGTTCCTTCCAGCATCGTGAGCCCATAAACACAACACAACGGTCAGAGCTACACTCTGTTTCTGTGCCTTTTATAACGAAACGGTCAGAACAGCGAATGTGTGACATCATAATAGTTTGCTTTTTACAGGAAGTTAGTGAAGTTGTTTCTTTCCCTGCAGCAGCACATCCACAGGGTTTTATTGTCTTACACCACAAGCTTTTTGACAACACCTTGAGCTCCTTAGGTCAGTTAGAAGAACGTCTCGTTCCCTCTCCAGCTCCTCTTATATTTTTGGAAACAAAGATTGTTTTGGGGCAAACGGTTAGCGCACGTTTTAACGAGACGTTGTGGGTTTGTGTAACGCTAACGATGAAACATTCTAGTGAGCTTTCAAACAGATTTACATGAACGTCATGAGAACCTTCGTGACTGAATGGCAAAGCCTAAATATATCTGCAGTCCACGTGACCCTCGGCTATTTCTGAGCACAGCTATGTGGTGAGATGTGGACGACACACAGACACCTACACGTCTCATATTAAGTATACTTTTAAAATCAGGTTTTATAGATCAATATTATTTATTTGTTATTTCTACTCTAGAGCTAGCATCTGCTTTCGGGGTTCTACATCATTTCCACTTCTATCTCTTAATCATAATGACACACACACAAAGACACACACACACACACACACACACACACACACAAATACTAGCAAACAATGATTCAGTTGGATCGTAAATTAATTATAAATGCTGATTTTATTATTAGGAGTGGATTATTATTATTATTATTATTATTATTATTATTATTATTATTATTATTATTATTATTATTATTATTATTATTATTATTATTAGGTCTCACACCAAAAACTTCATATATTCATCATATATATTTTTTGTAAAGGTATCATATGGCTCTGTGTTTAGCTCAGATTACTCTCACGCCATAACGACCTTCTATTCATGGACGTCAACTTTTTTTTTCCTATCAATTCACCTCCATCACTAAATTTCTGCATAAATTTGAGACTTGGGGCTTTATTTATTTTATTAAACTCATTCTAGCAGTTTTTGTTCATTATCTTCAATCGACTCTGACGATTTAAACTAACATCCGCTTCATATCAGGAAACTGTATAAAATTCTGTTCTTATAAAAAGAAATAAAACAAAACAAAATGTCAAGAAAACATGAAATTAAATTGGAAATCAATCAAGAGCTGGGAAGAAAAACAGGAAAATGAAATAAGGATATAAAATTTTCTTCAAATAAATAAATAAATAAATAAATAAATAAATAAATAAATTTCAATTAGAATAGAAATTCCATATTGATAAAATTCTATAAATCTGGTTTTTAAACATTAAGTGAAATTAAGGTTTTTAGAGATAAATGGAATAATTCAAACAAACTCTGTGAGATCGATCTTATTTGTTTATATGTTTTTTTTTATTCTGAATTTTCTATTCTAAATTTCTAATCTCTGAAAATTTGACATTTTCAGACTGATTTAATGAAATAATGAAACTTACCGCTCTGTAGTTCCTCCTCCTGACTCTCATAGGAGGTTTTGTCCAAAAAAAAAACTCTTCTGGTATCCACAGCGAGATCCGGATTCGTAATTCCACACTGTGCAGTGTGTTTGTGCGTGCATGTGTGTGTGTGTGTGTGTGTGTGTGTGTGTGTGTGTGTGTGTGTGCGTGTGTGTTACTGTCAGGAGAATGAGTGAGGCTTACAGATGGACCTGCCCTGGCCATAAAAGCCCTGTTATACCGGCCACCACATTCCGCACGCGTCACCACTCCACAGCTGTCACACAACACACACACACACACACACACACACACACCATCCACCCTACCCACCCACGGCTGCCCTTTTTACCCCCACCCCAATTTCCTCTTACCCTGTCCTGTAGCTGAGCTTTGTGGGACTTCAGTGTCACTTTATTACTTTGAGTAATTAGTGCTGAATCGACACCCAGAGTTTTACACAGTTTCCATCATTCCACAAATCGACACCGCGGAGGTTTTCTCAACAACTCAACAGCGTCACTTCACTTAACACTGCGAAGCTCATTTAGCATCCTAGCATTTCTTTTATCAATGTGGGAGGTGAGTTCATTCAGCACCGTGTGAGTTGTTTCAATACTGTGCATCTTAACACAACTCAGTGAGAGTCATTTCAACACTGAACAATTCAATACCACACAGGTCAAATAAACGAAATGAGTTATTTCAAAGCTAGATTTAAAACTTAACACTCAACAGCGTCTCAACAGTACAAGTCATTTTAATACTGTATGACTTAACACTGTGAGAGTTCAATCAACAGCAAGAGCAGTTACCATTGTAAAAAGTTACTTCACTGTGAGAGTGAGCTCAACACCATACGAGTTAAATCAGTTAGAGTGAGCTCAACACCATATGAGTTACTTCTCGGGTCACGGTGAGCCTGTGCCTATCTCAGGCGTCATCGGGCATCGAGGCAGGATACACCCTGGACGGAGTGCCAACCCATCACAGGGCGCACACACACTCTCATTCACTCACACACTCACACACTACAATTTTCCAGAGATGCCAATCAACCTACCATGCATGTCTTTGGACCGGGGGAGGAAACCGGAGTACCCGGAGGAAACCCCCGAGGCACGGGGAGAACATGCAAACTCCACACACACAAGGCGGAGGCGGGAATCAAACCCTGACCCTGGAGGTGTGAGGAAGACACCATGCCCCCCAGCTCAACACCATACAAGTTAAATCAGTCAGAGTGAGCTCAACACCAGCAGACCGGGTACATTCATTCAGCACTACTATACATTCAACACCATGCCAGGTAATTCAACACTTACAGTAATCATGAAATACTGCAGGATTAAAGTAAACACTGTTGGGGTTAAATCAACTCTATTCAATTTAGTCTAACACTTTAGGAGATAATTCAATACACCACTTTACTGAACACAGAAAGAGTTGTAACACTAAAAATCCACGTGCATGCAGGTGATCGGTACAGTGTTCACCCAACACTACTGTGTACATGTTGACTCAACACCACAGGAGTTTGTTTAGTTCATGAATACAAACAAAACTCTAACTGATGGATCACACAGTTTAATACAAGGAGGGATTTCAACACCACCAGCAATAATTCAGCACTGTAGGAGTTACTTTAACATCATCAAGTCAACATAATACTAATTGTTAGTTTATCAGCCTGAGGATTAAATACTAGATTTAATTTAACACTTCAGAAATAAACACTGCAGGAGACCAAAACAAACAAACAAACAAAAATGTTTTGTTTTGAAGGTTTTGGGGTCTTTGTTGGTTTTACACTTGAAGTACTTCATGAAAATAAAAAATATTTGGGGTTTTTTTTTTTTTTGGGGGGGTGGGTGGGTTTGCGTGTGTGTGTGTGTGTGTGTGTGTGTGTGTGTGTGTGTGTGTGTGTGTGTGTGTGTGTGTGTGTGTGTGTGTGTGTGTGTGTGTGTGTGTAAAGAGCTATTACTCAGCGTTATCTTCCTGACACTTTTTGATAACATAAATACCACGACTGCTCAGAGCCCAAAAGACAAACATGCACACACACACACACACACACACACACACACACACACACACACACACACACACACACACACACACACACACACACACACACACACACACACACACAGTCACAGCCATGTTTAACAGCTGAGCCTCACATAGTGTCAGTAGAATGAAAAGAACATGATTTTAAAAATGACATTAGATTCACATTACTGTAGAAAATTTTTGTGTGTTGAGATGGTGTGTGTGTGTGTGTGTGTGTGTGTGTGTGTGTGTGTGTGTGTGTGTGTGTGTGTGTGTGTGTGTGTGTGTGTGTGTGTGTGTGTTAAATGTGTAAATGTGTTTTATGTATATTATATTTTTCCTTTGAAGGTTCCGCCTAAACTCAGTATAATAGATGCTGTGAGCGGCCATTTTTGATTTGTGACCTCACTTGTAATTAGAACATCCTCAGGTAGACGTTAAGACCTTGAGTTGATCATCAGACTCATCAGCATGGACTCGAGTCTGAGATCATCAGATGATTTGGAACTGAACAAGTGAAGCAGGTGGAGATGGGTTCTGAGGTAAGACCTAATTCTGTCTGCTGTTTCTTCTCACACTGATATTTTGTCCTTGAAGAAAGTCATTGTGTGAATAATGTGGTGTGGTCGAGAAGAGAACATGGAAAAGGAGGATGGAGACGGGAAAAAGAGAGAGAGCGAGAGAGAGAGGAGAGAGAGAGAGAGAGAGAGAGGCGATAGAGGAGGAGAGAGAGAGAGAGGAGGAGAGAGGAGAGAGAGGAGGAGAGATAGAATAAGACTAGGAGAGAGAGAGAGAGAGAGACAGAATAAGAGAGAGAAAGAGAGACAGAGAGAGAGAGAGACAGAATAAGAGAGAGAGAGAAAGAGAGAGAGAGAGAGAGAGAGAGAGAGAGAGAGAGAGAGAGAGAGAGAGAGAGAATAAGAGAGAGAGAGAGGAGGAGGGATGAGAGGAGAGAGAGGAGAGAGGGATAGATGAGGAGGGAGAGGAGAGAGAGAGGGAGGGGGAGAGAGTGAGAGAGAGAAGGAGAGTGGGAGAGAGAGAGAGGAGGAGGAAAGGGAGGAGATGGGTAGAGAGGAGGAGGGAGCGGGAGATTGTATGAGGGAAGGCGTCTTTGTGGCAGTGGTGGCTCAACTGGTTAAGGCTCTGGGTTGTTGATCGGGGTTCAAGGCCCAGCACAGCCAAGCTGCACTGCTGGGACTTTGAGCAAGGCCCTCAACCCTCCCTGCTCCAGGGGCGCTGTATCATAGCTGCCCCTGCACTCTGACCCTGCACTTATTATCGCCACATGTACTTATACAGTACATGTGGCGATAATAAAGTCTTCTATGCCCCGTCTCTCTCTCTCTCTCTCTCTCTCTCTCTCTCTCAAATACACTCTCTCTCTCAAATACACTCTCTCTCTATCTCTCTCAGTCTGTCTCTCTATCTCTCACATACACTCTCTCTCTCTCTCTCTCTCTCTCTCTCTCTCTCTCTCTCAAATACACTCTCTCTCTCTATCTCTCTCAGTCTGTCTCTCTATCTCTCACATACACACTCTCTCTCTCTCTCTCTCTCTCTCTCTCTCAAATACACTCTCTCTATCTCTCTCAGT
This sequence comes from Tachysurus fulvidraco, assembly GCF_022655615.1. Classification (NCBI taxonomy): domain Eukaryota; kingdom Metazoa; phylum Chordata; class Actinopteri; order Siluriformes; family Bagridae; genus Tachysurus; species Tachysurus fulvidraco. The sequence goes on from NC_062531.1 coordinate 1,748,390, forward strand.
CTGTCTCTCTATCTCTCACATACACACACTCTCTCTCTCTCTCTTTCTCTCCCTCTCCCTCTCCCTCCCTATCTCTAAAGCCGCAAGTCATTTGGATTTTGTTGCAAGCCAAAAAGCTAAAAGATAAAATCTGTGCTGCCTTTTTAGAGATTCACAAAATCAAGCAATAAAAAATGAATAAAACTGTAAAGAAAAATGAACGTCTCTTTCTTTTCTCGAGGGACGTCAAGGTTTCTGGATTCTGTTCCTCTGTTCCTCAGGCCAAAGCGCAGTGCACAGGGGTTCAGCTGAAAATAACACACACCTGTGAGCAGAGATCAGAGACAGGACAGCTAGCCTACACACACACATACACACACACACACACACACACACACACACACACACTCACACAGCTGCCATCGTCTTGCCTCCACACAGCCCTCATAACCCTCCATCCCTTTTTTTTTATCTTTATCTTCCTTCATCTAAACATCTAAAGCTTTATATTTTTAAAACCCCTTTATACCGAATTATTGGTCAGATTGTGATTGGTCAGAAGAACATGTTTTTTGTCTCTCTAACAGCAGAGCAGCTTTATATTAACAAGCTCGATCTTTTCTATAGCAACAGCACGAGATGTGGGACATAACATGTTTATGTAATAAAATAAATAACGTGTTACCAAATTTCTATGGTATAAGATGTATAAAACACTGGGGACATTTTAGGAAAGGAATCATCTTCATGGTGACAACATTGTCTATTTAACTCATCTAATGCTCCATCACCTTCAGGATTGTTTTCTTTTCTAAGATACCAATGCAGTAAATCCATCTGCTGTAAGTTTTGGGAGGATATCAGCTTGTTAGAAAATGGCTCAGTTAGTACGAGTGCTTCAGTGCTTAATAAGTTTTGGCACCCGTTTTGTGCTGAACGGGTCTCCGTCTCTGCTACATGTGTGGAGGCTAAATGAGGGTGTGTAAGAGAGAGGGAGCGCTGGCGTCCTGCCCACAGTGACTTATCAATCCTGAATAACTTTCCCATGATGATTCACTGCTCTCATACAGTTACACGTCTGATCCTGGGACAAAAACAAACAGTATACAAGGATGAGGTGATGTGGAGGGTATTTATAAAGAACACACACATAGACACACACACACACACACACACACACACACACACACACACACACACACACACACACACACACACACACACACACACACACCCCTGTGAACGTATTAACTGTGTGCCGTTTTAAAACCTGATCGATCTGTAATGTAAAAAAAGGACTTTTCTTTCTGCACTCTGCTGCCCTCTACAGGAGCTACAGAAAATACAGAGCTACATCACAAAACTTTACAAAATATTTTTTTTTTATTATCAATACAGTTATATTAAAGATAATAGTAGTTGTGTAGGATTTTATAATGTTGAAAAAGGCTGCACAAACAGAGAGGAACAGACAACAGAGTGGACTAGAAAATACAGACCCGAATATAATCAATAAACATAAACACCAAAAATATAACAGAAAAAATACTGCAGAATAGAATTTGTGTAAAATACATTTCTGCATTCCCCAATAGGCCAGAATGAGTATATAGTAGGGTTCTACAGAATATATTATATATAGAATAGAGTTCTACAGAATATATTATATATAGAATAGAGTTCTACAGAATATATTATATATAGAATAGAGTTCTACAGAACTATATTATATATAGAATAGAGTTCTACAGAATATATTATATATAGAATAGAGTTCTACAGAACTATATTATATATAGAATAGAGTTCTACAGAATATATTATATATAGAATAGAGTTCTACAGAACTATATTATATATAGAATAGAGTTCTACAGAACTATATTATATATAGAATAGAGCTCTACATAATGTTAGATATAGATTAGAGTTTTACAGAATATATTATATGTAGAATAGAGTTCTGCAGAATATATTATATATAGAATAGAGTTCTACAGAATATATTATATATAGAATAGAGTTCTACAGAATATATTATATATAGAATAGAGTTCTACAGAATATATTATATATATAGAATAGAGTTCTGCAGAATATATTATATATAGAATAGAGTTCTACAGAATATATTATATATAGAATAAAGTTCTGCAGAATATATTATATATATATAGAATAGTGTTATGCAGAATATATTATATATAGAATAGAGTTCTACAGAATATATTATATATATAGAATATATTATATAGAATAGAGTTCTACAGAATATATTATATATATAGAATAGAGTTCTGCAGAATATATTATATATAGAGAATAGAGTTCTACAGAATATATTATATATAGAATAGAGTTCTACAGAATATATTATATATATAGAATAGAGTTCTGCAGAATATATTATATATATATAGAATAGTGTTCTGCAGAATATATTATATATATAGAATATATTATATAGAATAGAGTTCTACAGAATATATTATATATATAGAATAGAGTTCTGCAGAATATATTATATATAGAGAATAGAGTTCTACAGAATATATTATATATAGAATAGAGTTCTACAGAATATATTATATATATAGAATAGAGTTCTGCAGAATATATTATATATATATAGAAGTGTTCTGCAGAATATATTATATATATAGAATAGAGTTCTGCAGAATATATATATATAGAATAGAGTTCTACAGATATATTATATATAGAATAGAGTTCTACAGATATATTATACATAGAATAGAGTTCTACAGATATATTATATACAGAATAGAGTTCTACATAATATGTTATATATAGAATAGAGTTCTACAGAATATATTATATATAGAATAAAGTTCTGCAGAATATATTATATATATATAGAATAGTGTTATGCAGAATATATTATATATAGAATAGAGTTCTACAGAATATATTATATATATAGAATATATTATATAGAATAGAGTTCTACAGAATATATTATATATATAGAATAGAGTTCTGCAGAATATATTATATATAGAGAATAGAGTTCTACAGAATATATTATATATAGAATAGAGTTCTACAGAATATATTATATATATAGAATAGAGTTCTGCAGAATATATTATATATATATAGAATAGTGTTCTGCAGAATATATTATATATATAGAATATATTATATAGAATAGAGTTCTACAGAATATATTATATATATAGAATAGAGTTCTGCAGAATATATTATATATAGAGAATAGAGTTCTACAGAATATATTATATATAGAATAGAGTTCTACAGAATATATTATATATATAGAATAGAGTTCTGCAGAATATATTATATATATATAGAATAGTGTTCTGCAGAATATATTATATATATAGAATAGAGTTCTGCAGAATATATATATATAGAATAGAGTTCTACAGATATATTATATATAGAATAGAGTTCTACAGATATATTATACATAGAATAGAGTTCTACAGATATATTATATACAGAATAGAGTTCTACATAATATGTTATATATAGAATAGAGTTTTACAGAATATATTATATATAGAATAGAGTTCTGCAGAATATATTATATATATAGAATAGAGTTCTACATAAAATAATATATACAGAAGAGAGTTCGGTATAATCAATAAAAAATCAATCATTAGAATGAGGTGATATAGAATAGAGTTGTCTTTAACAGAATAGAATTTTAGTCGATGCAACATTTGAGATTGTTTTTTTTTAAGCTCATTGTAGTGAGTTCAATGTTTTTATTTTATTTTCACACGCGGTCACTTGACTGCGCTGTGCACGGTTAAAGCGTTTGCCGCCTCTCCGTGCCGCTAGGTGGCAGTAATGTCCCGCTCGGTCTGCGGATAAACTAAACAAAATTACGGTGAGCGGCAGCGGGTTTGGTGAGTTTAGCTTGTAGCCTGTTAAAGCTGCTGCGGAATCTGAAGCATTTTACAGAACGCTGTTACTGATTTTTATAATCGCGTGGAGCAGAAAACAAACACCGAATACCTGCACTGGACTTCAATGGCAACGAGGAGCCGCATCACGGTAACAGTTCTCGTGTGCTAAGTGGCTAATCGTGTGCTAAGTGGCTAATCGTGTGCTAACTGGTTTAGGCACCTGGGCTACACTTTAGCTTGGTTTTCCTGAGCTTCTGTTCTGATTTGTTCACGTTTATACCGAAGTATGTTCAGTCTGATGGCGGTTCAGTGGTTAAATAACGCGTCTGTTTGGTGTCACACAGTCGAATGATCCGTTTTCCTGCAGCAGCGTTAACGTTTCTACATCATAATATCTACAACTTCCACACATAAGTCGGTCCATGTTATTTTAATCCCTTACTCTTCTTTACTGCTATTAAATCCTAATGTTATTATTCTTTATTATGTGTGTTTTCGTGGTTTATTGCTGCTGTCCGTCAGGTGACGGTTTGTTTGTTTCCGGTTTGGGCAGTTATTCAGTGTTCTGACTGTTTAAAGAGACTTAATACAGACAGGTGACTCCTAATAGGGTATACAGATTAATTTAAGACATCGGGAGATTAATGTTTCCGGTCTTGTGGATGTTTCTGCTAAACTAGACTTGATTGTCTTGCTATAGCAACCGCTACGTTGTTGCCAGCTAACAGACACGTCGTTGCTAACGCCATAGCGGGACTGTTCGGTTCCTGAACTCTTCGCTCGACTCTGATTCCTAAAAGACTCGATTCGATTATAATGTTATCGTAAAGGGAAACGATAAACAAGCAATTTGTTGATCATTGTACAGAACCACACGCTACGTAGTACATCATCCATAATACACGTCAGAGACTGTTGTATGAACGATAAGGCATGTAGAAGGATCTTTAAAGCTTAGGAGTCGGATCGGTTGTGTTTAGAGAATCGATACATTTTGTTGAACCGATTCCGAAGTTCTGTACTGATAATCTGTGGTACACGCTAGCTAACGCTAAATAGATTAGGATTTAATAGAACTAGCCAGTTTTACACGTTCAGTCATATTCTTGTGTTTCTGTACTGTTTGTTAAATATATTATAAGTTATGTATCATGTAAGAAAAGAAAGAGATAAGCGACGTTAGCCTGCTAGTTATTGCTAGTTGTTGCTATAGCTAGTCATCGCGTTGCTTTGCACATCATCATCAGAAAAAGACGTTCTGCAAATCTATAAAATAATCATTCATATGTCTCACTAGACAGTTAAAAATCCTGTCGATTAATGTGTAGAATAGTTGTAATGTGTGAGCATTAATGCTAACATGAGGTGAGATTAATTAGCACGTTTGTTTAGCTCAAGATTGACAGAACAAAAAAATACACCGAAATGCACTTTATTGGATTAACATGTATTCATTAACTCCATCTTCTGCCTTTCAAATCTACTCTTTATCCTTGTCTTAGGTTGAAGCTATTTGTCTGTAGATTTAGCACATTGTCCGTGAATAATGTGACAAAATGATTGAATACAGATTTGAATGATGTCCTGCTCTGAGTTTAGAATGTGTCTTGGATCGAATTCAGGATCAGGTCTTTATCAGCACTTTGGTTAATCCGCTTAAGAGGTTTAGCATTTCATGACCGTGTAAATGAGTTTAATAAGTTCCTCTCACAGCTGGCCAGAGGTTTTAGTATCGTATTCGAAAGGAGTCTCAAGTGTGATCACAGTGACCGCTTGATTTCAGCCATCTTCAGGACTGAGATGTTGACGCTTCTCACTCAGTAACACGACAAATCGCCGAGGAATAAGTCACGTCTGGAACATGACTTATTAGGAAAGTAATCACCAGTTTTTACCTCGTGTGGAAAGAATGAAGTGAGATGTGAGAGAAACTTTATGCTGGATTCTTCATCTCATCTTCTGCATCATCATCTGAGGTGAAATTCAACACGTTCTTTAAAAAAACATTGATTGTTCTGATTTATGTGCTGCAGTTTTTCAGTTACAGGCCAATATGTTGGTGGACATGTTCAATCAGATCATGGGACTGCAGACAAATGAGGACAAATAAATTGAAAGTGAAAATCAGGCCAACTTGTGTGGAAGATATTTCGTCGCATGTCTTCCAACAAAAGATAAAGACACACAGTTTTATGGCGTTCACTGATGTACAGTGATGAGCAACATTAACACAAGATCACTATTCCACGAGATTTGGTTGTGGGGATTTGTGATCGTTCACCCATTCGATAGGAGCATAAGTGAGATCAGACTCTGATGCTGGGATGTTGTGGAGAGGTGTTCAGTAAGGTTGAGTCTTTAGAGCTGTGATTCTAAAGCTGGTCCAGATCTGATCAAGACTACTCTGTTCTCTGGATATTTTAACAATTTAGTAAGTGTAGGTTTATTTTTCTCTCAAAAGCAGCAGTTTTTTCACCACTCACTGCTCATTTTGCCTCTCACCATGTACCATCTGGTAATTCTGCACTGGCACTGCTCCATTACTCACATCCGAGCTCCGTGCTCTACAGCGCTTTATCATCATCGTGTGTGTGTGTGTGTGCGCGCGCATGTTCATGTGAAGAAAGTGCTTGATCTGTATTGCTGACTGAGTGTGTGTGTGTGTGTGTGTGTGTGTGTGTGTGTGTGTGCGCGTGCATGTGTGCAGGTGATGAGAGAAGAGCAGCTGCTGCCCTTGCGGCTGCGAGCTCAGTAAAGGCCGTGGGCTCAGCATGGCACAGGGAGCACCGCAGTTGGACTTCCACGTCCTGCAAGACCTGAAGCAGCGTTTCCCTGAGATCCCAGAGAACGTCGTGTCCCAGTGCCTTCTGCAGGTGAGCTCATCCTGAGGAAAAATAAAGCAGGTGATCAGCTGTAACGCTAAAGACTAGACAGAGAGAGAGATGGTGAGCGACCCGGCCTCCTCTTCCTCCTCCTCCTCCTCCTCCTCCTCCTGCTGAGTCTTTGTTCTCTTCACTCATGTTTACTCTCTGGTCAATAATTGATGATTAGAGGAAGGAAGAATCCGGAATTCTGATACCTGTTATAGAACGCTGACTCATGGACATCAAGCGCTTTGAATCAAACCGTCATCAAAAATTCATCATTATAAAGCTGTAAGAATTTAATCACTTATAGGAGGATTCTGTTTATCACAACACAATTCTATATGTATCTTTTATTTAATACAAAAGATTCACATTTATTAAAAAAAATTATAAAATTTGAAACGTTTGGGTAAATAAATGAACACACATGTAATTGCCTTTTATAAAACAGTACAAAAAATACAAATGATCAAATTAATAATAAAAAAATCATCATTCGTCATTTTAATAGCTAAAAATAATCTAATTATATTTATTTTATATATTGCTCATAATTGTCGAGCTAATAAATATATTAAAGTTATTTGTAATAAGTTAATAACCGATTAAAATATAAAATGTAATAAATATTAAAGTTAAATATTATATTAAAAATGTCACGTCACATTTTATTTATTTATTCCTTCTTGAATATTTGCTTAGAGGAACTTCGATTAGATGTTTAAACCTGATTAAAGATTAAAATACTGAGAAGGTTTTATCGATGAGAATCGTGTCCTTGTGCTCACTAGACAGTGAAAGTGAGGGAGTGAAACATTATTAAAGGTGCAGTTTAGTGATTTTCTTTCTTTAAATCGACACATTTTGCCTAAAGGTAAAAGGTTTTATAAAAACTTTTATTATTAACGTGGTTTTTCATTTATTAAGATTTTTTTTTCTGTCTTCAGAATAACAACAACCTGGAGGTGTGCTGCCACCTGCTGGCTCAGGAGAGCAGTCGCTACCTGTACGAGGAATTCCACAGTCCGGAGGACGTGCACGTGAGCCGCAACCGCATGCTGCACATCAGCGTCGGCGGCTTCCCTCCGCCTGAGAACGCCAACGCCAACTCTAACACCGGCTACACCTCCTACTTCATGAGCGACCATACGCGTTCGGCCAGCACGCCTCCGCCTGTGCAGGCGCAGGGCATTTCACCCACCTACACCCCCGTGCCCTCTCGCTACATGACCCCCATCACTCTGGCTCTGTCCTCCAACATCCCCTCTGCCCCTCAGGCGCTTCAGATTCCTCCTGGCACGTACGGGAACAGTGGGAATGCCCTGTATATGCGCCCTTCTCCTTCTCAGAGTCCTCAGCCCACACCCTGGGCAGCGTCCGGCGCACCCGTGTACTCTCCCTCACCCTACAGCACTCCACCATACCAGTCACCCTACAGCTCACCCCAGCATCACACCTTTTTACCCATCAGCCCTCCCACCCTGCCCAACATGCCATACCAGCACGTCCCCTACAGGCCCTACATGCCCACCAAAAGCTCCATGAAGAACCAGATCGAGATCACACTGGACGGGCGGAAGCGCAGTAACTCCCCCAACCCTGGGCCTCAGGGGACGCTCTACATGCCCAACAGCCCTTCTCCAAGCTCACCATCCAGGGCTATTAGCATGGCCCCACCCCCCGGCACATCCTTTCACCCGGGCGTGTATCTGGGCGGCGCACGCCCCCGCCCCGCCTCCTCTCCCCAGCCTGGAAATGCCGCCTACATTAAGATTAAAATGGGACCAGGCCAGCAGCTGGGATCGGGATCACCATCTCCACCTGTGGAGACCGAGTCGCTCCTGAATATCGTGGATCAGGGTGAGAAACACGGTGCTCCTGCCCCCATCCTGCCCATCTCTGCCCCACCGGGCAGCGGCGTTAGCCACATCAGCCACATGCCCCGACGGTCCAGCTCCGGCTCAGACGACTACGCGTACACTCAGGGTAGCATACAAAATCCTGTTTACATTTAGCAGCACAACAATATAAAAATAACACTGATACTGTCAATACTCACACAGCATTTGTGTTGAATTCTGATTGACCTGTTGTCATGGTTACAAACTATCCGCAGCATTGGTTAGAGCTGTGTGACCTTAAAAGTTCTTGTGTGTGTGCGCCAATCTGGGTCCGGCCGGTTTTGATCCGGATTTGTTGTCTGTGTGACCTGTAGCCTTGTTACTGCACCAGCGTGCGCGGATGGAGCGTCTGCTGAAGGAGCTGCTATCTGAGCAGCAGAAGCTGGAGCAGCTGAAGAGCGAAGTCAATGAAATGGAGTACGACGCACTGCAGAGGCGTTTCAGGCGTGTTAACAGCTCCTGCCTTATCCCACGGGTGAGCTCGCGCACACACACACACACACACACACCACAGGGTTCATGTCTGTAAAATGATGGTGTTATAGATGACAGTATGTATTCTGTAAATACCATCATTAAAGGTGCAGTCAGTGATTTATTTATTTTTTTTAAATTTTGTTCCTCATTAAACAGCAGCTTCAATAAAATGCGCTCAGAAGAGAAACTCCTGTTTCTGTGACTCCTCATTCTAATAAAGCGTCTTATCCATATTCAGCCAGTGAGAATGAGGAGGCACGTCTGTCACCGTGTCTGTCTTTGTGCATGACACGGAGGTGTGTTGTTGAACAAATTGTTACTGAGTGAAGAACCTTACATACAGTAACTGTTGTAGCTGACACTGTTAAAAAGTTGTACGTTTTCCTTGCTGTAACGGCGTAAGGATTTACGGCACGTGAAAGTAGCCGTGGATGCTGACGTGCCATTAAAACAAATCACAGATGAAGTGCTCATTAATATTGTTCCATTAGCAAGAAGTCATCAGTCAACACTAGGGTTGCAAAGGGGCGGAAAGTTTCCGGTAAATTTCCTCGGGAACTTAATCAAAGGATCTGTGCATGTTGTAGCACTCCTAATTTACTGCTTATTAAGAGTCAGTAAGGTAGTTATTAAGTTTAGGTATTGGGTACAATTAAGAATGTAGAATAAAGCATTAATATATGCCTAATAAGTACTAATAAATAGCCAATATTCTATTAATATTCATGCTAATAAGCAACTAGTTAAATGACCCTAAAATAAAGTGTTACTGTGCATGTTATGGAAGAACGTAAGTACCTGCAGGGGGTTTGGCCTCAATGGCCTTCCAGTAAGCAGTGTGCTGTGTGCAAGTGACAGAGGAACGTAGGGTACAAGTCAACTTAAATTGCATTAAATCTTCTTGTTTTAAACAAAATTATGCTGCAAGATTTTTTTAAATTAAATTATAGTTCCTTGTTATAGGAAACTCTGTATTTTTTTTATGTTCCCAGTTTTTTTTCCATATATTCCTGTTAATTGTGTCCTGCCCCTCTGTCTTTCTGTGCCTGTGTCTTGCCCCTCTGTCTGTCTGTGCCTGTGTGTCCTGCCCCTCTGTCTGTCTGTGCCTGTGTGTCCTGCCCCTCTGATTTTCTGTGCCTGTGTGTCCTGCCCCTCTGTCTGTCTGTGTCTGCGTGTCCTGCCCCTCTGTCTTTCTGTCTGTGTGTCCTGCCCTTCTGTGTCTCTGTGCCTGTGTGTCCTGCCCCTCTGTCTGTCTGTGCCTGTGTGTCCTGCCCCTCTGTCTTTCTGTGCCTGTGTCCTGCTCCTCTGTCTTTGTGTCTGTGTGTCCTGCCCCCTGTCTTTCTGTGCCCGTGTGTCCTGCCCCCTGTCTTTCTGTGCCCGTGTGTCCTGCCCCTCTGTTTGCCTGTGTGTCCTGCCCCTCTGTTTGCCTGTGTGTCCTGCCCCTCTGTTTGCCTGTGTGTCCTGCCCCTCTGTTTGCCTGTGTGTCCTGCCCCTCTGTTTGCCTGTGTGTCCTGCCCCTCTGTTTGCCTGTGTGTCCTGCCCCTCTGTTTGCCTGTGTGTCCTGCCCCTCTGTTTGCCTGTGTGTCCTGCCCCTCTGTTTGCCTGTGTGTCCTGCCCCTCTGTTTGCCTGTGTGTCCTGCCCCTCTGTTTGCCTGTGTGTCCTGCCCCTCTGTTTGCCTGTGTGTCCTGCCCCTCTGTTTGCCTGTGTGTCCTGCCCCTCTGTTTGCCTGTGTGTCCTGCCCTTCTGTTTGCCTGTATGTCCTGCCCCTCTGTCTGTGTCTGTGTGTCCTGCCCCTCTGTTTGCCTGTGTGTCCTGCCTTTCTGTTTGCCTGTATGTCCTGCCCCTCTGTCTGTGTCTGTGTGTCCTGCCCCTCTGTCTGTGTCTGTGTGTCCTGCCCCTCTGTCTGTCTGTATGTCCTGCCCCTCTGTCTGTCTGTGTCTGTGTGTCCTGCCCCTCTGTCTGTTTGTGTCTGTGTGTCCTGCCCCTCTGTCTGTCTGTGTCTGTATGTCCTGCCCCTCTGTTTGTCTGTGTGTCTTCCAGCCTGAAGATATGACCAGAGTCCGGACACAAAACAGACAGCTGCAGATCAACATCGACTGCACCTTGAAGGAGACCGACCTCCTGCAGTCTAAAGGTAAATCTGAATCCGTGAGATTTGATTATTTTGTGCTTGTAACCTGTTCTTACTTGTAGTTAAACATTAAACGTCCAACAGTCAGAACAAGATTATGGAGCAGGAGAGCAGATGAGGAAAAATCCCAGATGAGCCGATCGACACGTGTCAGGAACGATCGACAGTCCGGAAGCTCGAATCAGCGGTCGTTTAGCCGTCTCATTCGTGTCCTCGCTTTCTGTCACAGAGGACAGGGAACGTTTCATGTTTAATACGAAATAAAAAAAATAGTGTGTTCCAAACGAGTTCATCTTACACAAGTGTGAAGTTAGGAGCGTTTAATAAAGCGTCAGATCTAAGACACTAGTATGTTCATTATCATCTGATAGCGATTAATGCGCTCTTCCTGGTCGCTGTGGGTTTACGTACGCTCTTTATTATTAATTACTCTACGTAACATCTTTGTTACAGAAAAGTTTTGTAATTGCAGCGGTTTGCAGTTTTGTCTCCTGAAGGGAGGAAAAAATCAATATGTCGTAAAGTCATTAAGCTCTTATTCATAGCAGAAATCTAATGACAAGCCGAAGCTTTCTTTAACGTCGGACTGTACGGAGCTGTAATATGTCCACACTTGACGTTCAGCGTGTCACAACAAGTTAACTGTAACGTCCCTGTTTTAATTTTCTGAGCTTAATAGGTTTTAAGGTTGATGCTATTCTCAGTCTTTGGCCTGTTTCTTATCCAAGTATCAGGATGTTTTTGATGAACTGAACATTTCTCACAGTCACTTTGGTTTATTCACGAACCGAGTGCATTTTAATCATATCGTAGATATGATGGAATGGTGGATTCATCAGAGCTCTGTTTCTTTTGTCTTTTTCTCTTTTTTTTTTTTTTTGTTCAGGAAAGTTTGACCCTAAAGCCATGAACAACTTTTACGATAACATCCAGCCTGGTCCGGTCGTCCGACCTAAAAAAGGTGAGGAAAAAGCAAGAGCCTTTTATTTATGAGCAACTTATGTGTAATATTCACAATGTGATTTAGGACACTGGGACTTCCTGTCCCTTATAATCGGTGATGGAATACTGCACCGTGGCGCTAGTGGCCATCTTGAGCAACCAGAATCGCTGGAAATCTGAAAGCAGTGGAGAATATAAACTAGTTTTAACTACTAATATAAATATTAGGGCTGGTAATTTAACGCGTTAATTAGATTAATTAATTATGAGAAAAAAATAACGCATTAATATCTAACACATTTAATGCGCCCCACCCCTCCCCACACCTGTACCAACGACTACACATCTTGCAATAAGCTGTAGTGGCGAGTTAGTCAAGCATGATGCCAAACGACACCGATCTGCCTGGCTTTCTGGAGCCACTGATAAAAACCAAAGTCCTTTGCGTTCTCTGCAATAAGGAATTTGCATAGTTCTAGCATGAAATACCACCTGAACTCACAACATATCGCGAGCTCTTCAGTTAGCACGACCCCGGATGCTGCAGGCAAGCATCCGCCAAACCACGCTGACTGAAAACCGCCGCAAATTAAGTAAGTCGTCCTCAGAAACACTAACAAATGCAATATCTAAATGGATTGCAATGGACTGTAGGCCTGTTAACGTTGTGGAAGACAAGGGGTTAATGGATGCTTTTCGAATTGCGATGTTACTTCCATTGTAGGCTAAGTGATAGGCTTGTGTTCAATCTTCCTCAAACACAATCATTTTAAATGACATTTTGGGGAAATCCTCAACTAATAGTTATATGCAATTAAATGCGATTAATTAGATTAATTAATCGCCACATCGTGTAATTAATTAGATAAAAAATTTTAAACGCTTACCAGCCCTAATATATATACATGGGATTATTATAATCATCTTGTATACCACGGCACTTGGCGAACTATAACGATCCATTCCCTTATTCGAGTTTGATGCGTCACACTTTATATCTGATTACGTGCTGTTTAATGTTAGGGAAAGTGGCAAACCAAATTTATTCCCGTTCTGTCATTGGGGGAAAGAGAGATTGATGGAGAGAGAGACGGATTTAGAGATGGAGATATCTAAAAAGACATGAATAGAGAGATGTATAGAAATATGGAGAGAGCAACAGATGGATAGAAGAAGAGATGGATAGATTTGTGGATAAATGGAGGGAGAGATATAGATGTAGTTAAAGAGATGTATTGATGGAGATTAATAGTTAGAGAGAAGGATATAAACCCCCTCTGATGTAAAGCTCTGACACTGGAGACTCCTTCCATAACCGTTAAAAGAAACCTCTGACACGCTGCTGTAGAGTTCAGCGAGAATCTGCTCCTCTTTCTCCTGTGAGCTGCAGTAGGAGACGTCCTCCATCCGCTCCGCTCCTTAAATACCTTATCGATTTATTTCTCTCTCTCTCTCTCTCTCTCTCTCTCTCTCAATTTAGCACTTACTGTCTTCCCCCCGCTCGCCGTCTCGCTTTAATTCCCTCCGACCTTCGGTGATTCTGAGATGAAGGTGAAGTGCTGTGGTATCATGTTACCCATAAACGCTTTCTCGTCAACGCAACATCTCTTTTAGCACCCGAGCGTCACTGCTGAATGATGCGGGGATGGGTCGGGAATTTCCTCGCTCTTCGTTTATTTCCCTCTCTCTCTCTTTCTCCCCCCCCCCTCTCTCGTTCCGTTTATCTGTCTGTCTCATTCTTTATCTCTCTGTTTGCCTGTCTGTCTGTCTCTTCATGTGTGTGTTAGATGCAGGAGGAGGAGCAGGTCCAAGGCCGAAGCCGGCGCCGCAGCTTGACGAGGACTTTGAGGGCGCTCCGTGGAGCTGTGATAGCTGCACTTTCCTCAACCACCCAGCTCTGAACCGATGCGAGCAGTGTGAGATGCCGCGTTACACCTGAAACCCCGCCTCTTTTAGAAAGGCCCCGCCCACAGCTCAACCCCACACCTTCACCTCACATCGCCTTTCCCATCGCGCACCTTTCCAGGCCCTGCTGATGGAGATGAGACCAATCCTGTGTACTCCATCAGACCATGTGCCCAGGAAATCTTAATTATGCCCCACCCCCCCCTGCAGGCCTCAGACAGGCCCTGCCCCCACGTCCGTGCACTTGTCTGAATGACTTTTCTTTCCTACTGAAAAATGATCAGGTAAGCCTAAGAGAACAAAAAAAAAAAAACAGGGACCGGTCGGTTACGGAGTAAGCGGAGCTGAGGAGGATGTGGTTTAATGTCAGGGGGCGTGGCCTCCTTCCCAGGCAGAAAGAGACATGTTTACATGTAGAAGGAAATCAGAGCCGACCGGACAGTAAAGCGGTGCGAGCCAGGCTCTGGTTGGTCTCACTGTAGACATCACACTGTATGTGCTCGTGGAGAGCTAAGTGAAGAAGAACACTAAGACACAAAAGTGCACATGAATTCTGTCCTACCTGGTACTTTTTTTTTTTATGCATTTTATGCCATACTGTATTCTGTGTTTTAAAGGTGTTGATTTATTTCCTGTGCAAATGCATCATATTGCTGTACTTAATAAAGGAGTCAGTTCTATGTGACGACACACTGCAGCTCGAGCTCGTGTTCGTCCACGGCTTGTGTTGTGGATGATGATGATGATGATAAATTACAGTTCGAAAGAACTCGGTGAAATTCACTACCTTGCAGTTGCTTAAACTTTTGTTCAGATGAGCAGCAAAGATACATTTCATAACCTGTAGCAAACACTACACCGTCTCTCATGTTCACTTACCAAAGGATTCCTGTAGAAATCGTATTTGTTTAATAATCGTTTTCATGCTAGCTGCCATGCTAAATCAACAGGTATTACTGTTTCTGTGGAAACAGAGACCGCCCATTTTTTCAATAACCTAATAATAAGCACGAAATATTCGAATATATTCCACCGTGCAAACGCCAGAGAGTAAAGAACAAGTGAAATTTATTGGCAGAGCTTCCAGTTGCCTGGAATTTGTTTTTCTTTCTGTCTTAAATCGTTCTGAGGCGATTCATCTTTTAGCGTGGACAGTTTGCGTAGCGCTTCTAGCTTTTGTGCCTCTTACTTCTGCGATTTAAAAACGTTTTTCTAAATTTCTGTCAATTGACAGATTACATTTTTTTTTAAATATAATCCACAATTTAGAAGATTTTATAGTTTAATTTGACAAACTTTTTTTTACTTTTCTGGTGTGTTTGTGTGGCTGATGACATCATAATTACTTGATCCTTAACATGGTCATTTTATTCACAGCAGATCAATTATATCCCAGAAATCTTAGATAAATTCGTCTTGTTTCAGACCGTTCTGGAAAAATGTCCCCAAATCAGTGACAAAAAAAAACTGAAAGAAAGAAAAATTAAAGTGTTGTCATTAATCAGCTCTGTGATGAGACCTGAGAGGCGTCGCTCGTTTGCTGACAGGAAATGAGACTTTCCGATCACAGTAGACGCATTTCCTGTTTTCAAGTAATAAAAGCAGCACGAGTTAATTTTTTTAAACTGGTTTATTTTGTTAGTGTATAGAAATCAGATTTAGGTCACAGCTGCATTTTAGGGATTTGAGGGGGGGGAAAAGTCCCCCAGCAGACACACATACATACACACGCACTCACAAAAAAGGTGTTTCATGCCACACACACATTAAATGGACAGTGCTAAGAAATACAGTCCTCTACACCACCATAACAGTGTTGAATATTAATACTTCAGTAAGATTAGTTGATTGACAGGTGAGCTATTGATCAGAAGCTAATCTATTAGCAAGGCTCGGTTAAACCACAAGACCTACAGGTTTCCTACAACGTCACACATTTTCTACACGTTTTTACAGTTTCTTTTCTCCAAGTGCGTCAATGTTTCAGTTGTGTGTGTGCATTTGTTGAGCAATCAGACAAAAAAAGAGGTTTTATTCCTCTTGTTCCACTGCAATTTGATGGCAATTATGAGATTTTTTATTATAATTAATTGCATTTTATTAAAAAGGGATACATCATTTTTAATCGTTTTTTAAATTATAAACAACGTTTTTTATCGGTCTCCAAGTTAATAAGATGGGGGGGGACACAGCTTGTCATGTTAGGGAAAAAACGCAAAAAAAGGCATAAACTGCTCTGTCTTGTTTCTATGGAAACAATAACATCTTAAAACATATGAATTAATTAGAACCTGTGATGTGCAGCTGTGCTACTGTCAGAAGTGCTGTTCTAGTTAATCAGAATGGAGATGTGACTGACGTGGTGGTTGTGGATGATTTAATCGTCACCCAGTGGGTCGGGGCAGTGTTTGTGCTTCTGGTCAGTAGGCAGTACGAGCTGACTCGTGTCAGCAGTAAAGAGTTCATGTTTTGCGCCATTAGGATTTGGAAATGAAAATATTTTGACCTTTATGGTTGATTGTTTTAAAGTCTTTAAATGTAGTAGTCATTGTTTCCTAGCTATTCCCTAGACCCGCCTTTAACACTAAATTAAGTAATTAATTAGCTCGTTAACTTCCTGTTTGTGTAGTTTGAAAATATTTATGCAGCCTTCAGAAGTGTAAACATTTGACGGCATTTCAGCCAATCGGCAGACAAGAAATGATCGGGTAGCATCATCTTGAATCAGAATTGGAATTTTGTTCATGTTTTTATTATGAATTTCACTGAAGAGTTAAGATCCATACTATTTTTGATGACGCACATCCAAACAAACAACTGGCTCCGTCTTAGCCAATCAGCTGCCTCTAAGTTTACTTTATTGTCTATTTTTGTGTTTCGATTTTTTTCAAAATGGACGGGGATTACATTGGGAAACTCTGGCAAAATTTTGAAACTGGGATTTTGAAACCTGAGGTTTACGAGGAAATAAAAATTTTAGTGGTGCATGCATATATATATATATATATCAATCAAATACACCAGATAAGAGTCCAAGTCATGTCAACAGTCAAGATGATAGTCAAATGATAGTTTGAAAGTAAACCAATTTAGTAATGGTGTAACTCGCTCTGAGTAAGGCGTTTATAACGGCATCATAACTAACATTTACCAATTTATTATTTTTCTTTTTTCTTTTTTTTTTTTACAAATTTTTTGGTAAGTAAATATTCTTTTGGCTTGACCTTCGATCTGAGTACTGAGTCACGAGTAGTAATTAAACAGCTTCCACTCAGAAAGCAGGTGAATTAATATTTCTTGTTCACACTGCTAAAATTCTAAATTATATGTTTAATTTTTAAATACTGAATTTACCAAATTTAAAATTTCAATATTTCCTGAAGTTTTATTACGAAGTTTTACACTGGCATGTTTACTTGATGATAATTTTCACATTTAAACAGTTTGAACGCACTTTTGTAGTTGGAAGAAAAGAGAAGTCGAGTCTCAGGACAGAGGACTACAGTCTAAAAAACACTGAGGGAGATGAACATGCCAGAATCTGAACAGCAAAATAATCAAATCGGATTTTAGCATTAGCTGTATTTCAGTCTTTGCTAAAACCGATCCTGTAGCTTCAGATTCTGGATTGACATTTAAAAAAATAAAAACAAAACAATACAATTCACTGCTAGCCCTAATATTTCCATAACACACACTTATCATAAAGTGAATGCACTGTTTACATGTGCACTAATTACCTCACAGTTATTTCCAGAAAAGCTAATTAACCCATTGGTGCTCCATTCAGCATGCTCTAACCAATAATCTTCTTATATTACCCTGACATTAGCTACAGTTTTGGTGAAAATATGCTGTAATATATCAAAAAACACCAAGCTCCAGTTGACCTCCAGGTTTCTCACAGAATAAAATTCCCTTTCATAAGTCATCTCTGTTTCCTCCTACAGTCAAGTCCAAATGTCTGAGTGCAAACAAGCTAATTAGCACAAAAAACATCCCACAGTATTAAATAGCAAGATTAAATCTTTGTAAGCAAATAAACTTCTAGCAAATGTCCCACAGACAAACTAGCTAGCTAACAGTAGAGGAAAAGATTTTCATGAAAATCTTTCCATACAAATCTAGTGAGGTAACAAAAAAATTACCCAGCAATTACAGGATTGAAAACGTTTTTAAAAATTCAGCTAGCTAATATGTAACCAAAAAGAAACAAAACTAAAAATCCTTTTTAAAAAAGAAAATGAAAAAAATCTGATGAATAGATTTTAGGATATCCCCAGAAAAGCTAGCTGATGTTAGCAATTAGCATCTCTCAGCCAAACATGCTAGCTAACCTGAGAGAAAATCCTATTTACAAATCTATAAACTAACATTCAAATTGTCTCATAGCAAATCTAGCTAGCTAACATTTGAATAAATCCCATCTAGTTAGAGGATATTCCAATAAAGTTAGCTAGCTAAGATACACAAAACAGGAGGGAAAAGCTAACATGAAACAAACTACAGGATGATCCAGACCACTAAAAGTTACTGCTACTAACAGATAGATAGATAGATAGATAGATAGATAGATAGATAGATAGATAGATAGATAGATAGATAGATAGATTAGATAGATAGATAGATAGATAGATAGATAGATAGATAGATAGATAGATAGATAGATAGATAGATAGAAAGAAGTAAAAAATGGCCCACAGCAAATTAGCTAGCTAATGTTAGAGAAAATTCATTCTAACAGAAAGAATCCTAAAGAAAATTTAGGAAATGTCTCACAGCAAATCTAGTTTGCAAACTAGAGAAAATCCCAAGTGTTAGAGGTTATGCTAATACACACATAGCTAGCTAGCTAACAAATACACCAGAGCAGAAGAGATACACCCAAACAATAACCTCCACAGAAATTTAGCTAGCTATAGTTACAAATGTACCGTAGGTCTTATCCCTGTATTGATAAAGCTAGCTAGCTAGTTTACACAATGTAGGAAATGTCTCACAGCACGTCTGGATAGCTAAGTAGAGAAAATGTCTTTCCTTAGTGCATATTCAAATATAAATATAGCAAGCTGGGCACTCAATGTTTAGAGAAAAATCCCATTTGTTACAGAATACACTAAAATAAAGATCTAACAAAATTAAACAAAAACAAAGCAAACTGATTTGCTAACATCCAGGAAAATTTGCTAGAAGTTCTCCCAATACAAAAGGACCTAGCTAGTTAGCAAACGTGACAAAATGCCTCACAGCTAAACTAGCTGGCTAATTTTAGAGGGAAAAAAGTCCCATTTTCTAAAAGAAATGCTAAAATGTGGCTAGCTAGCTATCTAACAAATATTAGCAACTGCTAACATTAAGGGAATTGATATTTTTAGATCTATAAACAAATACCCAATGTTAGAAAAAGTTATGCTAAAATATATCTAGCTATCAGTTACTGATAACAGTTGTTATGAACTAGCAAGCTAACATTACAGAAACCGAGGTTTGTTTGAAGAGATCTAAGACATCTTGATTTTTTTTTAAGTGTAAAACTCGCTAGTTAGCTGAGAGGGCTCTCGTTTTAGACACAGTCCTGTCATCTCAGCTCTTGTGGAAATAATTTTTTTACGTTTGTGTAAAAGGGGTAAAAAATTTTGCACTCAGACTTTTGCACCGTGATGTCCAAGAGGTACTAAAGCATTAGAATCGCTGGAACACCTCTGATCATCCTCAACCTTGCTGAACTCTGAAAACCTCTTATGCTATCCATGTTCTCAGACCAGGGTCCTGTGTTCACACAAGCGAGCCGCAAAGCGCCATGAGGCTGTTCGTTTTTTTACAAAATGCAAAGACACGATTTGAATTAAGATTTCTCAGAACTCAGAGGTTTCGTCTCATCTTGGACAGATACCACCACTCGCTAAATGTGTAGAGAGAAATATAAAGCTTGGACAGAGCAATAAGCAGATCAAGCTAGCTAGTATATCTTTCGGTTTATAGGAAACCCATGAGCGATTTGTCGCTTGCTAGTGTGAACAAAGGATAGCATATGCTCTGTGTTGTGCTTTCTCATTACAGAAACCCACTAACACACTCAGTGTGATCTGTGCTTAAGTGTGTGTGTGTGTGTGTGTGCGCATGCAGCAGGTCCAATCCTAAACCCTGCTCCAGATGGAGCTCTCCACAGGGATGGACACATGGCTGCTTCCATAGATCTCCCCGTGAATCTGCCGCTTAAAGATCAGAGACAGATCAGCGATGTCGGAAATGCGATGGAGAGATGAGAACAGATGCAAAGGAATGACACTTTAGTAAAGGAATTTTATAGAACCTAAACAGACGATGATGATGATGATGATGATGATGATGCTTGTTGGCGTGAGGCGTTTGTGGCGTGAGACGTGAGATCCGGACCCGGAATCGGACGAGCTCTGCACCCAGTTTGCATGTTTTTGTGTCTTAGGAAGCAAATAAAAGTTTGGTGCATGAGCTTATAGGAATGGTGGGATTGGGAAAGGGGTGTCGGTGGGGGAGGGGTTAAGGACAGGGGCGGAGTCGTGCAGCAGGGTCAGTAGTAGTCGTCGTAGTTCTTGGGGTTCAGACAGTACAGGATGGCTCCTCCGAACGAGAAGATGGTGGCACCCCAAGCCAAGCCATAACCCCAGTTAAACTCGTGGTATATTCGCAAGCTGACCGTCTCGATGAACTTGATGGGGAACAGAACCAAGCTACAGGCCTGCAGGACAACTGTGGGGAGGGGACAAAAACATAAAAGGATAACATGAAAGTTTATTCTGACATTTCAGTATCTATATATAAAGTCCAGCTAGCTAAAAACCTTGGGGTAGTAGCTATGTCTCGCTTGTAGCTTTTACAAGAAGGCGATCTGTCTCATGAAGCTAAAAAGATCTAGTGCTAAAGCTAACGGCAATAACGCCGCCGACTCTGACTGCATGGAAATTGGAGAAACACTTATGATCGCGGTTTTATCTTATCCTGTCGTAAACGACCTCTCATTAAAGCTCAGAAGGGCAAGTTGCAGAGATTTGTATAAACGAAGGAGGATTCAGTCGTGCACAGGGTGTGTTTAAACAGATACAAAGAATTTGAGTCATTCAAACAAGAGTCAAAAGTAGGTTGAGAACAGAGGGAATTTTTTGCTCCTCGGAGGGAATCGGGAGCCGAGTGACTTCAAAGAACATCAAAAAGCTACTTAAAAGAAATCTTTAAAAAAACGAACGTCTGTGTGATTAATTTGCAAACTAAGAAAGACTAATTAGCGAAGCAGCTGCATGCTGGGAGTGTGACGCTGTGACAAACTTCCTGTTTCCACGTATTCTCGCCCCGAGGACACGTCCCACTAAGCCGATCTGAGCAATGAGCAGAAGCAAGTAGATTCACATACTGTTAACTACAAGGTTCAAGCGAAATACCACGTTTATTTCCTGCTTTTGTTAAAGATTTAATTTAAAATCTAATCGTCCTTATATCTGTCTATCTTGTAGCTAGCATTAAAATCAACGTTAATGATCGGTGACGGATGATTATTGTGACGAGATATGTTATTAAACGTTTTCTAAACTCACAATTTCGTTGACTAAATCAGAATCAGGAAATCATAATAGCACACGATTTAGCTATTGATGTTCAATTACCTGTTTTCACAACATTGCTGCTCAAATGATTTTTAAGCTCTAAAGAAATCGTGTGCAGGACAATTTTGAATCGACCCGTAAAAAATTCGTTTAAAATATTATCTCATGCAATTATGTTGGGAATGCTAATGTGATTAAAGCTCATATCCTAACTTATATTGAAACTTTAATTAAAAAATCTCTCCATAGACTTAACTCTGTAACGAGACTCATTAATCCGAGGATTCGCAGTCACAAGTACATTAATGACCTCGATTTAATAATGAGGCAAAATATTTAATAATATTATATGTGTATAGTATTATATAAGTGATTCTACAGGTTGGAGCTTACAGGCTTATCGTCATAGTAACAAGCCTTACAACATCCAGTACTATTACAAATCGTTAACTATCCAACGCAACTCCACGTATGAAGTGCTTCGCTTGCCAGCCAGTCAGAAACTAGCGTGTGCTACGAGTGTGCATCCCAGTCACCTGCAGCAAACAGCATGACGGCGACGGGTCTGTAGAAGCGCCTCCTGCTGCACGTGCACACAGAGACCAGGGCCACCATGAAGGAGATGAGGATGAGGAAGGCTCCTCCGTGTAACAGTGCCAATGTTGCGATCTGCCAATCTGCAACACAAACACAAACAAAAAGTGTAAATCAAATGCTGACCGCAAATCGATTCATTGATTCATGATTTATCGATTTCCATTTCAGTTCGAAAAGTGGTTGGTTTTGATTCAGATCAAGTCACTTTGATGCACTGAACAGAGTTTTGATTACGATGAATGAATTTCACAGCGTTTTTTTCCCCTAACAAATTCTAAAACAATTCTTTAGATGTGTTTGGAGCCTTTTGTGGCAAGATAAAAGTTGATCTTACAAGTGCTCACTCATGTAGACTGTTAAATATTTTTATATTAATAAACGTGAGCGGCTTGTGTGTATCTGTAGCCGACCCGTGAGTTTGCCAAACGATTAAGTCAGCACTATCATCTTCTCCGCTGCTGGCTATGTACAACCCAAATAGAGACACCAAAGTGTCAGCTGATGTGTTTTTATTTGGCCTGGGAGGTGTTCTTCTCCAGAGGTGGGAGGAAAAACGGAAACCTGTGGCTTATACTTTATACTCCCTAACAGCGACAGAACAAAGATACACACGAGTGGAAAAAGAAGCTCCGGGACTCACATGTGCCTGTCAGAGGCTCAGGGTCTTCCTCATAGGGAAACACTTTTGTCAGGAGATGGACGATACCACTCATATGTTACTCAAACATGTCCTCATTCAGCAAATAAAGGAAATGATGCTCAATTGTAGGGCATGTAAACAAGAGCAACAAATCCACAAAGACTTATTTGTTTTGGGAATTCATACTTATCTGCTTGTTGTTAGTAGTGCACACAATAATGTCTACTGACATCATTAACCAGTTTAACCAAGTCAACATTTGCCCGCCATGGAATTCCTAGAATCCTGATGTCAGATAATGGACCACAGTTTTCTGGACAAGCTTGCACTTCCTTTGCAGCCTCTTAAGGGTTCAGACACAATACTAGCAACCCAAAATTTCCACTACGTAATGGAGAGGCAGAACGTGTAGATCAGACTGTCTGAACAAGGCATCAGACCCCTCAGCTGGCTCTACTTGCTTATAGAGCCACATCTATTCAGAGTGGTTACAGCCAAGCTCAGCTCGTCATGGCCTGACGTCTTCACACAACAATGCCGGTGCTCTCATCTCAGTTAGACCCAGATCTACCTCAGGGTGTGTGAGATACAACCATCAGGACCTGATACTTCTATGTGCTCCAACTCAGTAACAAACATCGGAGCCGAATTGTCACCCCAGGTGGTATAAACACTGGCACCCACAGAGACTCCCACTCTCAGAACCTGATCTGGGAGAGCAGCTGTTAAGCTTAGTAGACTTGACCTGTGAACTGAAAGTTCACTACTGAGTGTTATACTGCTGTTCGGTGCAGGAGACCTTGGTATTTATATATAGTAATTCTCCTGAGTGAGTTTGTAAACACCATACACATACATCTGTTAGAGTACGAGTGCAGTAGTTGATTAAATTTACGCTGACATATGTGAGATATAATTTTCACTTTTCATTTGAAGCACCTACGTCAACATTGTTCTTTTTTTTGGAGAACCTGGTAAGGGGAGTGTTGTACAGGTTTTTATTATTACCTTAAGAAACACGACAGCACCTTTTCCCTCCTCCACACAATGCATTCTTTCTCTGTAATCCTCTGTGTGTTATTAAACACTTAACACATAACAGCTTGTTCTGACAGGCTTCGCCCGGTCCTAATCCCGCATAGCCTCTACTTAATCCATGGCGAAAGTGAAGCTTGACACCAGACTGGCCTTGGTTTCTGGGTGGGTCCATGATTACTGAGCTTATGTTGCGTACTTTCGGCTCGGCTGCCGTGCGTATGGACAGGTTAATGTAAAAGTGTGTCAGAGTGCAAGGACAAGCTCTGTGTGTTCAACAGCTCCGTGGACATCCTCGTTCAGGTGAGTCAACACCCGCTTTCTGCGGTGATGCTGCTTGAGAGTCATATTCAGCTGATGCTCTTTACTGACACGTGATTCATTCAGGCGGGTGGGTCAACTGCAAACAGTGTGAATGTGACCGTGCTTCAGTTTTAAAATTGTAATTTTTCTGACTTCAGTGATCCCAAACATAAGATGGTAACCATGACAACAGTTATTTTGGATTCTGATCGGTAAGAACGTGTTGATTCATCGTCTTCAACAGCTCTGATTCTTCTTTTCTTTTGTGGAAGTGCAGCGACTTCGGATGTTGTCTTTTTTGGGCGTGGCCCACCCAGTTTGTTTTAGTGATAGTTATGTATAGCTTATACATATATACCCTGAGCAGTCTCTCAGTCCCTGCTGCTGAAAAGCACCCAGACAGATGTTGAAGATGCTGCCAGCACCATGCTTCACTGTTGGGATGATATTGGGCAGGTGATGAGTGGTGCCTGGTTTCCTCCACACATAACAATTAGTATTGAGCCCAAAAAGTTTTGATTTCTTGATTCAATCTTGATTTTATTAGACCAGAGATTTTTTTCCACACAGTCTGAGAGTCCTTCAGGTGGACTTTTGAAGTGGACTTTTCTTTTTTGCAAAATCTAGCGAGCTTTCATGTGTTTTGCACTTTCTCTCTAGCCACTCTGGCAAAGCAGAGATCGGGAGAGGGCTGCAGTGACGGTTGTCCTTCTGGAACTTTGTCCCATCTCCACACAGGATCCCTGGAGCTCAGTCAGAGTGATCATCGGGTTCTTGGTCACCTCTATTACTAAGGCCTTTCTCCCCCCATTGCTCAATTGGTGACCATCTCTTGGAAGAGTCTTGGTTGTTTTAAACGTTTTTATTTTCAGAATTATAGAGGCGCAGTGCTCTTAGGAATCCTCAGTGAAGCTGAAAAATTTGTTGTAGCCTTTCTCCACATCTGTGCCTTGCAAATCCTGTCTTTGTGTTCTGCAGGCAGTTTTTCAGGGACCCCCTGGCTTGGCTTTTTGTCAGCTATGAGGTGTGAGCCTTACCAAATCATATCAAAATCAATTTAATTTAACACACGTGGACTCCAATCAAGGTGTAGAAACATCTCAGCAATGATCGAGAGAAATGGGAGGCATCTAAGTTAAATTTCAAGTGCTGTTGCAAAGGGTCTGAATACTTCTGTACATGTAATATTACCTTTTTTTTATATACATCTATGGAGTACTGAGTGTAGATTAATGAGGGAAAAATTCTATATCATTATTATAAAAAATATTATTAGGCTGCAACATAATTTTGAAAAAGGTGAATGGGGTCTGAATACTTTCTGAATGCAGTGTGTGTATATATATTATAACGTCACCAAAAATGCTAACATAAGGATTTTCATTGCTACTAGAAATTAAATAATTTCCAGCACTTACCTTTTGCTAATCGATCAAAATGTATATAAATGTGACTTTATTTCACACACACAAACACACACAAACACACACACACACACACACGCCCTAATACAGCACTCCCCTGTTCTCAAACACAATCGAATTAGAAGGAAGGAAAAGGTTTATTTGTCTGTCTCAACGGTACGTGCTGGTCTGGGAACCAATGTGTGTGTGTGTGTGTGGAAAGAACGAAGGAGAAAAAAATGAAAGGAAGGAGAATGTGTGTGTGGTGAAATGGAGACGTAAAAAAAAGAAATACGGTCAGGTTTCTCAGTGAGAAAAAAGGAGGGGAATGGATGGATTACATGGGGAAGGATAACAATTATGTTGTGTAATTAACCACACACACACACACACACACACACACACACACACACAGTGTTTTCGCCCTAATTGTAAAACAGTGAACCTTCTTGCACTACTGAGAGCTTATCACTGACTCTGTTCAGATAAATGGGGCGTCACATAATGGATGCTCCACTCCCTCTTACTCTCTCTCTCTCTCTCTCTCTCTCTCTCTCTCGCTTGTTTCCTCTCTGTTTCTCTGTCTCTCCATCTGCCTTTTATTCAGAAGCACTCTAAAGACACTCGACTGAAGTGGGGCCTAGAAATAGCAGCGAATCCTCCACGGAGAGCTGACAGGGAGCGAGTGAAAGGGGGGAGGGGTGCTGAAAAAAAGACGATAGACAAGATGAAAAAAGGAGAAGAAGTCAATGCATAAGAAATGGAGATGCCAGACCTGGTTTCCGACGGCAAAGAAGAGAAAACTTCAACGTCAACAGGGCAGGAGTCGATGAAAGGAGGGAGCAAAGAAACAGTAACAAAAACTAAACCATGAGCAACAAGAAATAACAGAAATCACAGTACATTCCTGTGGGGATGAAGGAATGTGTGAAAAAATATATAAGCAAAAACAATGAATGTTCAGGACAGGTTTAAGAGCTGTAACATTTTAAAGCTTCTGCTTCGTTCAAATCACAGCTCAGGTCACGAGCCATCTGGGTTTTAACAGGGTTAAATAATGAATCAGCACATTTCCGACTCAGCTTTAGTTACAAAGCACGGGCTTTAAAGGAGACATCACTGGCCATGACACGCAAGATGCTTCTCCCTTCAACAAGCAGGATATTCCTCTAGCTAATTTAGCTTGCTAATTAAGTCGCTACGGGTAATAAAGCATTTAATCTCACTCGCTCGGAAACATTGTCACTCACGGTTATATTTTGTTTTTTTCCTCACCAGAATTCACACACATTATTCTCTTTAACACTTTCCTAATGCGAGAACAGGATCCATCTTGTTTTCTGATATAGAAACAAAGGACAGGAGATCTTTTTGCATGCTAACATTAGACATTAGCATGCTAACATGTCAGTCCTGTTTGCCATGATGGCCAGCATGAAAGTTTTCGATCCGGATTTCAGGGGTTGTAGAAAAGATCGAACATCATGTCGTTTACAGAGAGCTAGCTAATCTACAGTTCTACAGACACGCATGCGAGTTACAGTATGTTAAACTAGATAATAAACCTGTTTGTGTTCAGAACTAAAAGTAAATTAGCATATCTAAGCATAAATTAAATGTGAATAAAAACAGCTCATTTCTTTTACTTCAGCTTTTATGATTTCTGTCTGCTGTCCTGTCTCAAAATGCACAATAGAAATTTCCAGAAGCGTACATCATACAGTAATACCAGCATGATGAAGCAGTAAAAAGGTTTCACTGTGGTAAAAAATAACCCACAGTTGTTTGCTTTTTTTGTCTTACTTACTAGCTAGCTGTAGTGTAAGTCTTAGCATTTTCTAAGTCCCAGTCGAACACATACCAACATACAGAGCACAGCATCTCCAGAGAAATGAGGTGTGAAACAGTCTTTTAATGATGCTGTCAGTTACTAAGAAAGAGGATGAATGTATCACATAAACAGCATTTTGCTCAAAGCTATGACTAGCACGGCACCGCTAACAGACATCCATGAAAATTAACAACCTCGTGAATCAGACATTAATCCTGCCACAGAGCAGAAATCATGCTAAGATGCTGATGTTGCAACCGCCATCCTCAAAGATGCTCCTGCATGAGAAAAAGCTTTTACGCTCAAACCACAACTGCCATGAGCTAACAGCAAAGCAGCCAACGACAGCAAATTGTGAAATAACGGCCGGACCTCAGAGACTAGCCGAAACATTAGCAGGAATTTAGCTTTTGTGGGCATCGGTTGTTCCTGTACTGCGGTGTCATATTCAAAAATAAAGCGCATAAAAACTAACGGCACATAGAGACATTTGTTGTTCCAGATATTTGAGGTTTGGCTGTTTAACGTGTGTGAGGATCCGACTTGTTTATGAAGTCCGCGTCTGAAAATTCACAAAGTTCACATGCAGGACGAAATGGAAGAAATGTGTTTGTGTGTGATGTGTGGAAGGAGTCTCCAGTGTCAGTGGTCAGAGGTCAAGCTGGAACTATTCCCACTGTGTGTAGCTGCTAAATGTAAATGTTAAGCGTAGCTACAAATGGATAAAATGCATGACGTATTCGGAATTACATAAAAAAGTTGCTTTGTTGTAAGAGAAATAAAACACTTCAGGACGTGCTGTTGTGGGAAAATAAACGATGTCCGATGGTTATGCTACCTTCACAAATACAGGAGGTCTCAGTGAGCAGTGCCCAGAGACGTTTATCACACGGTGACATGAACAAAAACGATCGTTGCCTGGCGACTGGATGTGAGCGTGTTAAAAAGTTGAACTTTATGCAAATGAGGAGCGACTCTGTGCAGCGATTACCAATGGGAGTGAAGACAGTGGAGGTCATGTGATCTGTAGAAAAGCGTACGTACGCACACACACGCACACACACACACACACACTGCTTTTCCTTCATCTCCTATGATATGATGTAGATAAACACTGAGGAATTTAATAAATAAAATAATAAAAATTCCCTAAAGAGTGAGTCATTTTAAAAAGCAAGAAAACTGATTTAGAATGCTAGCTGAGAAATCCTAGTGTTACTATGGCAACCGGCAGAGGAGACTTTCAGCGATGAAGTTACTGCATGTGTAGTTGCAGTTTAGAAAGTAATCCTTTATCTGGCAATTTTAAATACTTTATATGCAGTCTCTGTGTGTGTGTGTGTGTGTGTGTGTGTGTGTGTGTGTGTGTGTGTGTGTGCGTGCGTGTGGTTAATTACACAACATTATTGTTATCTTTCCTCATGTAATCCATCCATTCCCCTACTTTTTATTCACTGCGAAACCTGAGCATATTTCTTTTTTACTTCTCCATTTCACCACACACATTCTCCTTCCTTTCATTTTTTTCTCCTCCGTTCTTTGCACACACACACACACACACACACACACGTTGGTTCCCAGACCAGCACGTACCCTTGAGACAGACAAATAAACCTTTTCCTTCCTTCTAATTAGATTGTGTTTGAGAACGGAGCAGTGCCTTGTGCCTTATCAGGACGTGTGTGTGTGTGTGTGTGTGTGTGTGTGTGTGTGTGTATAAAATAAGTAAGTATCATTAATATACTTTTTGATCGATTAACCATAGCTAAGTGCTGGTAAATATTTAACTTTTAAAATTTTAACTCCACACAAAAATTTTCAACATGTTTTCCTGAGCTGAGGAACCATTAAAAAAAATTCACCCTTTGGTGGATGTGTAGGAGCTGCTGATAAAGTCTGTATCTGATTTTATGGCATTTGACAGACGCTTTTATAAGACTTTTATAACATTTTATTCAACTGAGAGCTAAGGGCCTTGCTCAGGGGCCCAGCAAAGGCAGCTCGGTGGACCTGGGATACGAACTCACAACCCTCTGATCAGCCTAAAACCTTAACCATTAAGCTACTACATCATTAATGTAATGTCTTGGATGACCCATGTTTGTAAATGAAGCTCCTTTTAGGACTTTTAGGCTTGTTAGTCTCGTCTGTGTCGGTCTGATGCGCAGAGCAGCAGAAAAAATGTGTTCTGGAAGTGTGGATTGATGGAGAAAGACAAGCTTCGGACGTGACGCACGAAATTTTATACTGTTACTTCTTAAAGCTCTCCAAAACACCGAAACCTCAGTTACTCCGAAGTGAGATTAAAGTGATCTGTGGGTTTAAAAAATATAAACATGAACTGGATCGTTTGAGGATGATGTTCTTTGGGGTGAGTGAAATTTCTTTTACAGTCAAAAAGCACAATAAACATGTAAAAAAAAATTATAATAAGGGAATTATTTATTTGCTTGGATCATTATTTGGATTTCTCCTCAGTTTTACTGTACTGAACTGAGAAGAGCAAAAGTGCGCTGTGAATCTAGTTTTCTGTCCCCCACTGATATTACCCGCTACATTCCAGTCCTATTTTTATCCTCCAGCAGGTCCTGTGGCCTGAAGAAATGAACATTCCTACATTCTTCCTTATTTCCCCTGAGTCCTGTGTGAAAATGCTGGACATGGCAT
The DNA here is from genome assembly GCF_022655615.1 of Tachysurus fulvidraco. Lineage (NCBI taxonomy): Eukaryota > Metazoa > Chordata > Actinopteri > Siluriformes > Bagridae > Tachysurus > Tachysurus fulvidraco. The sequence goes on from NC_062531.1 coordinate 1,778,548, forward strand.
CATCAATGAAGACGGATTTTTAACGACTTCTTGTTTAAAGAATCTCTGAAGCCATTTCCTTTTCTATTTTTTTTTAATCCCCCTGCTTCAGCCATAAAGCTCGACCTGAGGAACGACATAATTTCCTCTGCCATAAAGCAGTCGCTTTTATTCCGTGGCGTTAATGCCTAAACAGATTTGTGGTCCATGTGATGGTGAAGCTTGAAAGATAAACAAGCCCATGTTACTGTCTAAGATTGTTGATTTTTAGTCTGCCAAACACACTCTTCCTGTAAGAAGAGAAAAAAACAGAGGCTGAGCTCTCAGATCGTCTTTCCTGATCAGCTGTTGAAGTTTTTTTCACGCGATGTCTTTGAAGCACCTTGAGACGTGATTTTGGAGGAACTCGAACGGAACAAGATCTTATCCCAAAGGGAAAAAAAAACCCTTCAGGATCACAGAGGGGGAAACGCTGATAAGAATCAGAACGTTAATTAGTGAAATCTGTATCTCATCTGCTTACTGCAACGCCCTGCGGCCATCGAACAGACTCCGGAGAGCAGGAAAAAATACAAACATAGCGACACACGTGATGAAAAGCTGGAACGAGAGGCACCAGGAAGATGCGATGTGTGTTCCAATATTGTTGTTCACACGCCCTGCTAAACTTCCCTTCCCCGTTTCCCTCTTTACGAAATCACAGCTGTTTCAGGGTGCCAATACTTTTGCCATGCATTTAAAGTTTGTTTGTGGAAGTTTGGTCCTGAATAAACTGCGGTTCTTTTTTAAGCCAGCAATAAAAGTGGCAGACAAACTGAAGAAAGAAATTTATCACTTATTTATTACTTTATTGTTTATTATGTTTCCATAACAACAATGATTTTGCTTACGATCAAACTAGCTGCAATTCTCGTCGTATAATTTGGAATAGTGTCAGATTAATTTGCATATCGGTCTTGATTGGTTCGAGCTTCTCCCTATGTTACGTACTGCGTTGTCATTTTAGCGACCACGTTACCATAAGAGTCAACTAGCATATCACACATCACACTGGTTCTCCAGCTGGAACCATTTTGTCATGAATGAGTGTAATCTGCATATCAAAACTAATAGGTTTCAAAACTGGCAAAGCCCCGACAGCTCCCCCAACCCCCCAACCCCCCCAACCACAGGAAAATTTACCCGAGACGAGTTTAACTTCATAATTAAAACGTCATGATGTGGATATGTTGCACCGGTGTGTGGAGACAGTAAGCGGACAAGGGTGTGTTAAAAATAGTACTGAAACAGGGACAGGTCCACACACACACACACACACACACACACTTATGGAGAGCAGAAACTCGCTTCACACACGCGCTTCACATTCTGCGTCAGCACAAAAAGTCCGTTCTCACACACACTAACCAAATTCCTCCTGCTTGTGTGTGGGGTGTGTGTGTGTGAGCATATTAATGCCTTAATTTAATAGTTAATCCTTAATGCAAACAAATCTCTAACCCAAACGTCTATCCAGAACAAGCCGAGAAGTCTGCGAGTCGATAACGACGCTCTGTAGAGGCTCACGTTAGCCGAGCGGTAATTGCAAAGCTAATGAGATTTGTTTAATGCACAGTGCATGACACACAGGGAAAATACGAGAATAAAAGTGACGGATTATACCGAGGCTCGGATCGATAAAGCTCTGGAATGTATACGGCTCTTGCTCTGACTCCAGCTCTGGGTCTGTCTATACTGCTCAGGGAGTTTAGAGTCTGACTAAACTTTTTTTGTGGGACAAAAAGCAGAAATGAAAAGAAAAGTTTTATGTTTTTACATGATGTTGAACTTAAACCTTTAAAACCTCTCACATATTCACTCTTCTTATCCATTTCTTTCATCCCGAGCAACGTCAACCTGCGACAACAAAGTATCTTGAGTTTCTTGAACTCGGTGGGAAATAGGCCACTTGTTACTATGGTAACTAATCTGCGTGCACACTAATGTCTCGGGGGAGTTAGCATGGCCAAGTTAGCCTCCCTTCTTACTGAACCCTGACAAAAAGCCCATTTTCAGGGCAACAAAAGCAGAAAGAAATCCCAGCTGGGCCCGCTGTGACATTCCCACATTGTCCGAGAGCAACGACTGGTGAAGTAAAAAGAAAGAGTGGAGCAGAAAATGCAGTAGCGATGAGTGATTAGCACCTGCTGGAAACATTTCCTCGTTGGAAATATTCCGTTTAAACCTGTTAAACTAAATATGGGATGTGTTCAGAGGCCTACAACTGTCTGCAAAAAAATATTTGTTTTCTCAATGAGGTATTCGCTTAATAATAAAGAGTCACTTCGGCAGCTGATTCACAAGCTAGCTGTGATAACTGCAAAGAGTGTTATCAAAGGATCGAAGATTAAAATATCTCAGATGTTAAAGCCAGTGTTCAAACAGCATTAGTTTAGTCATGTAAGGGTGTAAAAAAGAAAGCCTTCCTCTGTAAGCTGGGGCAGAGGTTCGTTTTCAGGTCCTAACTTTTAAGATCTGGGCCATATCACTCCTGAGATATGGCCTCATTAGGGTTAAGTCATGGTGCGCTCCTGGCTGCTAGATTTAGTGAAGTTCTTCAGCATTATTTCATGCTGTGTTGTGGCCCATCGAGCGCCGAATGGTCTGAGACGTCCCTTATAGCTCTTACTTAAATTGTGCCATAAAAAGTCACAGTAATTCATCCATTTAGAGTCTTGTTCCAGGCTCAAAGTTACTTCAGAATCCAGAGTCAGTGCTCAGTATTCAGAACTCACTACTCACTACTCGGTGCTCAGTATTCAGTACTCAGTACTCAATGTGCTCAGCATTCACTACTTAGTGTACTCAGTATTCAGTAGTCAGTGTGCAGTGAGGGAAAGGGAATCCATCCTAATAAAATTATCTGGTGTTTTCTTTATGAGGAGGAGTGAAGCAGCACAATATCAGAAGGATCCCTGATACCAGAACGGCTTTTAAGGCATCCCTAATTTATTTTCTGATGATTCACTGAACGCATTTCAGACCATTCTCCAAAATCCAGATCACTTTATCCTAAAGTGAAGAAGACGTGAACACACAGCTCTCACAATTCGGAAGCATCCAGGTTTCCATAGAGATGGTTTGTGATGACGTCTTTCATTAAAAGTGCTGTACCGATAAAACTGAACCAAAAGAGAGCTCAGGTTTAGACTTTATCGTGCTCGTCCCAGGCGTTTCACAGCATGTCGAAATCTCAGCGGATGCTCTCATTTCCATATTCTCCCATTTTTGTGAAGCTGTGTGACCCTGAAGTGACAACTTAGTGCCTGAGGACGTAGAAGTACATTTTATATTATAACATAATGACACAACCTAATGACAGCGTTTACATCCGGATGATCTTATATTTGCTGATCGATATGCTGACAGACAGCGGGATGAAGCACTGTAACACGATACTCTCTCATCAATAAAGCCATAAAGACAGAAAGACACACAGACACACAATCAATGACCGACGCTGACCGTCCAGGAAAACGGAAATACGTCAATTTTTTACATTGTAGATGCTTTATAGAATTTTCGATGCAGATATTTTCCCAGAATTGTCTGAGAAATTGTTCGGTCCACAGAAATATTTAGATATAATTCATTCACAATATTTTATCAGAAACATATGAAATAACTGATCTATACACGGATATACAGCCAGATGCTGTAACTTAATAATCATGTCGATAAACTCGCTCGGTGTAGCCGGAAATATTCACAAAACACGTCTGAGCATTACTGCCTTAAATAATTAAAAAGTTATTAAAGTAGCAGAGCAAAGTTATAATGAGAGTTAATGTAGAATTTATCTCGGGCAGATTTTTGCATGAACTGTATGTAGAAAAGTGTTGTTTGCATTTCTTCAAACACCACATTATCAGAAACTTTAAATTAAGTTTTAAGCGCCACCCACTTCACATACTATCCCTAATCCTAAGGATATTACAGCGAAATTGATGAAGTGATGATAATTGTTGGATTCACAGCAGATTTTATCCATTTTTTCTGGAACAGTGGATGCTATTTTGTTGATGCACCAAAAAAAAATCACTCAAACTTTTCTTAAAAAGATCCACTGACTAAATATTTGTTTTCATTAAGAAGGCAAACTGGTGCATATTTGATTAGAAGAAGCCTCATTTGCATAAACAACGGTCAGTTTATTTTTTAAAAATGTTTAAGACAATTAAAGGTCATTTGTGTTATCTGTTGTTTTTAGGAAGTAGCTTGTTCACCTGCTGGGACTTGATTTTATAAAATAAGTAAACAACAATAATCTATAAAGATTTCAAAGAGCAGAATATGATGACTGAAGTTCGAGGATGTTGTGATATCAGGATACGGGCGATGCTGTGACACGTTTTTATCGTGATATCGATATTATATCGTTATACTGATATCCAGGATTTGCTTTGTTTGTTTATTGTGTGTGTGTGTGGTGTGTGTGTGTGTGTGTGGATAGCGCTTGCTCACCCGTGTTCAGTGTGCCGCTGCAATGCCACGCGCTCGCGCCGGCGGATTTTGCGCACGACTCCCAAAGGGACAGGTAATACTGCTGGTCAGCAGTGACCCACGCGGGGCTCAGCACGGCGCCCACGTCCAGGCAGAGCGCCAGGAACACGCACACCAGGCCCACCAGCTTGAGGGGCGTGGGCGCCGACGAGGACACCGCGCCGCGCGCCTCTTCAGTGCCGCTCGCTGACGAGGCCATCAGCACCGGGGGCGGCGGGGCGGCGTCTGTGGCACGCGCTCAGACGCTCAAGAGCTCGTGCGCTCCGGCTCGCAGGATGGAGGTGCGGTGGTGATGCTGTGGCTGCTGCTGATGCTCCGCTGAAGGCAGAAAGGCAGATTAAGTGCGCGCTGGGAGTCCGGCGGAGGGTCGCGCGCTCTGAGGATGAGGATCCGCACTGCACATTACTGAACACAAAACACGGCGCACCTGCAGGGTCCTAAAGCCCGCCCACACATAGCACCCCATCTCTCTCTCTCTCTCTCTCTCTCTCTCTCTCTCTCTCTCTCTCTCTCTCTCTCTCTCTCTCTCTCTCTCTTCTGCTGCTCCACCTTAGCTTGGTCCTTGTATTTTTCAGGTGCCTTTTCTGCTTTCTTTACTTTCTCATCTTCTTTGCGCTCCCTTCGGTCCTCTTCTCTCCACTTCCTCCTCTCATCTTTCTTTTCCTCTCTATATCTCTGCTTATTCTCTAGGATGTCCAAGAGGGGAGTTGTTTTCTTACCAACTAGCTACTTTGTCTAAGCCTCTATTTCTTCTAATAATGTCTCAGTCTCATCACCAATGAAGATCTCCAAAAGCCTTTTATAATCAGTATCTTGTTCAATTCTTCCTCCTTTCTAACCTCTTTACTTGTTCCTCTTTAGCAATCTAATGGAATGAGGCAAACTCAACAATTGCAAGATATTCTTGTTCTTGATTATCAATGAACACATAACTATAAAAACGGTCTCTAAAAAAAGAACAGTGTCCTCCTTTTTTTTGAAATGTAGATTTGTCCCTGCAAAGAGATGAGTGTAGAGACTGGTGGCACTGGAGAACTCGAGATAATCCTCTATAGCTGCTCTTCCAGCTGCTCATTAGTTAGACTTTATTCTTTATTCTTATTATGTTACAATTATTATTTATTATTTTCATTTTCTTCACATTGATAATCGATTTCTGTTCTTTGGGCCACATATTGTACTTCTCTTATTCTATGTTTTAGAATAGAGCAATATGGAGAGGTAGAGGTGTAGAGGTGAAGCTTACTTCACTCAACTTTCTGTAGCAGTTTCACAATACATCTCTCTCTCTCTCTCTCTCTCTCTCTCTTTCTCTCTCTTTCTCACTCATTCTTTCTCTCTGTTTCTCTCTTTCTTCTTTCTTTCTCTCTCTCTCTCTCTCTCTCTCTCTCACTTACCCCTTCTTTCTCTCTCTTTCTCACTCATTTTCTCTCTCTCTCTCTCTTTCTCCCCCCTCTCTCTCTGTCTCACTCATTCTCTCTCTGTCTCCCCCCTCTCTCTCTTTCTCACTCACCCCTCTCTCTCTCTCTGTCTCTCTTTCTCACTTATTCTCTCTCTGTTTCTCTCTCTCTGTTTCTCTCTCTCTGTTTCTCTCTCTCTCTCTCTCTCTCTCTCTCTCTCTCTCTCTCTCTCTCTCTCTCTCTCTCTCTCTCTCTGTATTTTTTTACCTTAGTGTTAATTGACAAGGGACAGTCATAAAAAGCATTTCGAAATCAAACTGTGTTGAATATGACAGTATTTCCTTCACTATTCCGATTCCTACTACTATTACTAAATGAAGTAACAGCAATACAACATAACAGCAAAACGCATCAATATCATCATCATCATCATCATCATCAACAGAGCAATCAAATCAGTGCTATGACATGATCAAAGTAATGCTTAAAACGACGTTAATAAGACCTTTTAAAAGTACAAATTTTAAATCAAGAGTGATGTAGCGCCCCCTGTCGGCATCACTATCCTCATCATCATCTTTATCATCAGTCTTAAGCTTTACGTCTATGTGGTGAGGCTGATGCGGTTCAGAGGGTCCACTGTATGATGTTTCCAGAACTCTAACATCTTTCCAAACATATTCTCTACCCGACAATACAATTTTCTCAAAGACTAAACTTCCATTGAACTCTACTTAGTAAGATAACATTACATTCTCCATAACATTAGTATCTTATAAAAGTGTTATTACCTCATACTTTATGTCAGGTGTCTAACAATATAAAACATATCCTCTGCAGTAAGTGCGAAACTGAACAGATTTTTGGAGCTTTAATCTTTGCTGCTCCAGTGTGTGTGTGTGTGTGTGTGTGTGTGTGTGTGTGTGTGTGTGTGTGTGTGTGTGTGTGTGTGTGTGTGTGTGTGTGTGTGTGTGTGTGTGTTTGTGTGGGGTGTGAGGGTCGACTATGTCCTCTGGCAAAGTCTTAAAGCCTCGCTGATTACCGATTGCAGTCGGAGAGGAAAGATCCGTGGGGAAAAACATGCTAATTAGTGTTCTAGACATCATCAACTCATCAATATTCCTACCTGGAGAATTTTTTTGTCAGTGATGTGAGAAATGTTTTATCCTCCTATTTCCTGTTTACATACATTCTTTTGCCTGGATGAAAACTTGGTTGATCCACTGCAGGGATTATCATATGTATATGATTCATCAGGTTGAACTGATGGCTTAAACAGTATTGAAAAATGTTTAAACATAAACATAATTGTCAGTGGTTCAGTGAACCTTATTCATTATGAACCTTCATCGGTTCATTATGAACCTTCTTATGAACTTTATGTGACTTCTGTAAAAGATCCTCTATTGTTTAGATGTTTTTTAATAACATGCATTTCTGAAATTTATTTAGCTGAAGACAGTTCATCAGACCAGAGACCACAAAGCCACAGATATTTACTCAGAAAACGAAACGTTTCACAGATCTTTATAGATTTTATTCCATTATATACTGTCTATTCACTGTCCGATTATAAAGCTTACTTTAAAGGTTCTGACAGTGTCAGGGCTCTGTACAGGATGCCAGAGTTCTTTTACTCCACACCATGTCTTCATGGAGCTGCTTTGTGCAATCTTTGAGAATTTTAGATCCAGTGAAGGAAAAGTGTAACGTTTCATCATACAGAGACCTTCTGTAGAACTGTGTGCTTCCAACATTGGGGTAAGAGCTGGGAGAAGAAGCATATGTGGGTGTGACAAACATGCAAATTCAAAAATTTTAAAAATCGAAATGTCAAAAAGTACTCCATGTGTTGACTAGTAAAATCAACATGAGTCCAGAAATTGCTCCACTCCTCCTACAGGGTATTTCTCATTAATATGACTCTTGACCATCACTGGTGTGACAAAGGAAGCTCTGGCCCTGTATGATTTAAAAAGCTGCCAGTGAAACCTGAACTTTACCCCTTATCTTTCAGTAAAAGGAAATTATTACATGCCATTGTACTGCACTAGCAATAGCAACCGTCTCCTGTGACACAATTGCTATCTTCTCACAGGATTTTAAAAAATACATGACCTGGATACTGCAGTTTCAAGCATACTGAGTTAGTCAAGCAGACTAAAGTGTTTAAGATACTTAAGATAAGTTTAAGATGCGTTTAGGATTTTGCAATGTCCAGGATACTGAAGTGTTTGTGGTAGTATAGTGTTTTGGAATACTGTAGTGTCCTGGATACTGAAGTGTTTGTGGTAGTATAGTGTTTTGGAATGCTGCAGTGTCAAGGACACTGAAGTGTTTGTACTGTAGTAGTATAGTGTTTTGGAATGCTGTAGTGTCCAGGATACTGAAGTGTTTGTGGTTGTACAGTGTTTTGAAATACTGTAGTGTCCAGGATACTGGGGCATTTGTGGTAGTATAATGTCTTAAATACTGTAGTGTCCCAGATACTGAAGTGTTTGTGGTAGTATAATGTCTGGAATACTGTAGTGTACAGGATACTGAAGTGTTTGTGGTAGTATAGTGTCTTGAAATACTGTAGTGTCCCAGATACTGAAGTGTTTGTGGTAGTATAATGTCTGGAATACTGTAGTGTACAGGATACTGAAGTGTTTGTTGTAGTATAATGTCTGGAATACTGTAGTGTACAGGATACTGAAGTGTTTGTGGTAGTATAGTGTCTTGAAATACTGTAGTGTCCCAGATACTGAAGTGTTTGTGGTAGTATAATGTCTGGAATACTGTAGTGTCCAGGATACTGAAGTGTTTGTGGTAGTATAATGTCTGGAATACTGCATTGTCCAGGATACTGAAGTGTTTGTGGTTGTACAGTGTTTTGGAATACTGTAGTGTCCAGGATACTGAGGCATTTGTGGTAGTATAATGTCTTAAATACTGTAGTGTCCAGGATACTGAAGTGTTCGTGGTAGTATAATGTCTGGAACACTGTAGTGTCCAGCAATAGAAAGCGTCTCCTGTGACACAACTGCTATCTTCTCACAGGACGAAATAAAACATTGACAGATTAGCGAATAAAAAACAAAATATAGAAATACAAACATTTAAATCTGTTTCAAGTTTAGTTGAACGCCAATCTACTCCAGAACGCCCATCAATCTGGCAACCTTTTACTCCAAAGAGACGCGCGTTCCCCAGTGCGCATGCGCAGTTCCTTGGGCATCAGGGTGAAAATAACACACTGGGTGCAGCTTTAAAAGGTAGATAATCATCTGTGTGTTATGTGTGTGCGTGCGTGCGTGCGTGTGTGTGTGTGTGTTGTGTTTAAAGATGTCTGGTGATTAGGTGTTTAGGTCTATTACATTTTAAACTTCCAGCGTTTTAGTTGGTTTATTTGGTGCGCGAGACCAAACGGATTAACGGTAAATCAGTCAGTGTCAGTTAGCGGAGTTAGCTTAGCTACACGGACAACGATAGTGACTAAAATACGGTACGTGTTTGTAATGTTCTTGTTCAAATTCTGTATTTTTGTTAAAGAAATGTCTATACGAGTCATTTGCTATGAATTCCGCAACAGCTGTCTCTTTTCTTTGCTTCATTTTTTAGCTAAACGAAGCGGTGTTTGTCCTCGAGCGTCTGTACGAGCGTCTGCGCGAGCGTCTGTGTTTAACAGATTGCTATGTTTACGTTTTTAATACCTTCATAAATCTCTTTCTCTAATAATTCAATATTAAAAACATTTGGTATCTTTAATATATATATATATATATATATATATATATATATATATATATATATATATATATATATATGTGTGTGTGTGTGTGTGTGTGTGTGTGTGTGTGTGTATGTATGTATGTGACAATTCGTCCATACATCTTGATATCCCTCATTCTCCGTTTATAACTGTTTAGTTTATGTCTAATATCTTTAAGATTATTTCAATATCTATTATCATCTATTATTATTATTATTATTATTATTATTATTATTATCATCATCAATATCTAACATTTCCTGTTAACCACATTTAATACATCTATACCTGTTCACATGTACAGAATTTACACAAATATTCTGTACCCACTGCACAAAATATACAATAAAGTATCGTTCTTTTATATCTGTCACACTTGTAGAAAATGGTTTTGTTCTTTTCTTTTCTAATATTTGTTTTACTGTAACTATAATGTGTAATAGTTTAGTTGTATAAAGTGTATAAAGTAATAATGTTTATTTCTTGTTGTTAAGGTTGGCAGAGCTGCAGGAATCATGGGAGCCGGTACGTACACATCAGCTCAGTACAGCACCCGAATAAAATAATCTTCATTTAATTAATTTATATTTAAAACAATTTACTACAACAATTTCCTTGTATGCGCAAGCATCCTTGGCGATAAAGCTGATTCTGATTCTGATGTTGAAGTGACAAGCATAAAAAGTGTCAGGAATCCTTTAGTGGGAATGCTGAAGTGTCCTGGATACTGCAGTTTCAAGCATACTGTAGTGTTCGGATGACTGAAGTGCCTAGGATACCGGAGTGCTAAGAAAGCGTCTAGGATAGTGAAGTGTCTGCAGTACTAGAGAGTCTGGATTATTGAAGTGTTTAGGATTTTTTTTAGTGTCCAGAATACTGTAGTGTCCAGGATAGTGCAGTGTTTGTGGTAGTGTAATGTCTGGAATACTGTAGTGTCCTGGATAGTGCAGTGTTTGGTAGTATAATGTCTGAAATACTGTAGAGTCCTGGATAGTGCAGTGTTTGTGGTAGTATAATGTCTGGAATACTGTAGTGTCCTGGATAGTGCAGTGTTTGGTAGTATAATGTCTGAAATACTGTAGAGTCCTGGATAGTGCAGTGTTTGTGGTAGTATAATGTCTGGAATACTGTAGTGTCCAGGATAGTACAGTGTTTGTGGTAGTACAGTGTTTTGGAATACTGTAGTGTCCAGGATACTGAAGTGTTTCAGGAATACATACATGTTTGTTGTACTCAAGTGTCCATGACACTAGAGTATGCAGATTATGACACTCTTGAATTAAATAGGAAAAAACTGACATAGATTTACAATGCATATTTTTTTCTGTTATTTGGAATATTTTTAATTCTATTAGTCAGAAGACATTTTAGTTGGTAAATTGATTTCAAAGAGCCAGACTGATGATGGGGTCACACGTGGAAGACTGGTGATGGTGTTGGTGTTTGTTGACCAAAGCTCAGTCTCCAGTGTGATCTGTAACCGATCCGAGACTCCTGGCGCTGTTCTAATGTCCGTGTGGATGTCTGAGGTCAGAGCAACAGTGGACCTCTCTGTCTCTATGTCCTTCCACACACCGCGCCGAGTGACTCTCCAATAAAAGGGAATAATGTTGATTCAAAGCAGCTTTTGTGCTTCACGGGATTTCACACTCTCTTGGGCTTTTCCTCTTCTTTTGCTCACATCCCTGGCCAACTTGGTGTGTGTGTGTGTGTGTTTCTGTTTCTGTGTTTTGGGTTCTGCAGAAATGCACACATAATACACCAAACGACCTGTATAAAGAATAATAAGAATAAAACTGCATTTGTAAGCACTGTTATTGAAAAACAGTGTTCTTGAAGTGTTTGGGTGTACTACAGTGTTCAGAATACTGGTGTCCACAGTACTGGAGTGTCTGCAATCTAGTAATGTCCAGGGTCCAGAATACAGCAATTATAAAAGGACAAAACAGCATTTGTAGGCTCTACATTTATATTGGAGTTTTATATGGTTAAAATAATGTAATATTTTCCCCAAGCTTAGTAAATCTTATTGTGATGTCCATCATCTTCAAATATTATAAGATATTATATTGCCATTTTACTCGTTCCCAGATCCAACACCCAGTACCTCTGTATCTGCTAAACTGCTAAGTTTAATAAGAAAAGACTTGTGTTTAAATTTCTTTTTCCTTTTGCTCTACAGTGTTCCTGTCAGCAGACACGGCGCATGCCGTGCTGAAAAGGCTCCCAAGAGCCAACTTCTTCCTTGAGGAGATGAAGCAGGGAAACATCCAGCGCGAATGCAGGGAGGAGATCTGTAACTACGAGGAGGCCCGAGAGGCTTTCGAGAATGACGAGAAGACGGTGAGAGTTTAGGGCAACACCCACTCACGTGCACGGACCCTGATGCCCGGATGTTGTGTTCTTAGGAATTTCCTGCAAGCAAAAGGAAATGAGTTATCAGCAGGAAGTGAATATGACTTCATTAAGTGTTCCTCAGAGACATGATCCTGATTCATTCTGGGTTAAAGGGCATTTTATCTTGAGCAATAATACATTAAGACACTTCAGGAGGGAAGTGAAATGCAAAGTAAAACAGTATTAACAGCATTTTGTTAGTCTGTCTTTTAATGGCTCAGAGTTTAGAAATACAAAGAACATTTTGTTATTGCAAAAGCGATTTCCAGCAGTCAGTCTTATCCCAGAAACCAATCGTGCCTCAGTAACCACATCTTACTAACAATGGCCAGAGACCAACCACACCTTAACAACAACAGCCAGTGACCCCTCCCTCCCTTTCAACAACACCAAGCTATCAATTACACCTTGACAATCACACCTCAGCGACCTATCGTGTCTCAGCAACAGTATCCTACAATCAATAACGCTTCAGCAGCTATGCCCAACATCCATCCATACCTCAGCATGTATGCACAGTGACCAACTACAGCACAGCACTCAAAGAGAAAAAAATTAACTTGGTAAACTGTTTCACCTGCTTCCTCTGACTAGGGTTCACAAACAGCTCAAAGGAAATTACACTTTTGTCCTGTCTCCACTTCAGGTTACAAAGCAAAGTACCTCGTGGAATTTCCTCTGAGTTGTTTGTGTAACTAATGCGGAAACCGGATTGTAAAAAAAAAGGATTAAAAAAGGGCCTTTCTAAAAATCATACAGATTCCAGGTGCAGCATTTTCACACCTCTGAAAGTCGGGCATGTGCTCGGCGCTCCAAAAGAAACCTGACCCGTCGGTTTCTGACGTCTGAAGGCCACAGAGTTTCTGTGTAACCTGGAGCAGTGTCTAAAATTACACATGCTTCTTTAGCTCAGTAAACAGTCACGTGTTCTGGATGTGACGAACGTGTTGACATTTATACCGCTGTTCACTAAACCACCTCAATTTACACAGCAGTAGAAAGAAAACGCCTGGAGAACTACGAGTGATTTTATTTCATTAAAAAATTGTGATTAATCAAAAAATTACTGTCATTATGGAAACTACATCTTTGACTTTTTATATTCAGCAACACTGTTAGATGAATGCGCAACACCTAAACATTTGTGGTTTACTTTATGATATTTTTTATATTTATTATCTGGGTTAGACTAGTTTGGTGTCATTAAAACTCACCCCTCTCTTTTGCTCTTTGATTGGCTGCAGCGTCGATTCTGGGAGGAGTATCAGCGCGAGAGCAGCCCAAAACCCGGTGGACTTCAGTCCATAGTGGGTGGAGTCAACTCGTTGTACCTAGTTTTGCCCCTACTGCTGTTGCTGCTTCTCATCCTTGTCGTCTCATTCACCGCATGGAAATGCCACTCACGCAAAAGGTCCCAGCGCAGCCCCGCTATGGGCCAGAGAGACTCCGCCCTCGCCGTCGTTTCCATGGACCAGTGGGGGCAAAGCTACCAGCCTGACCCCACCTATTCTGGTGATGACATCACACCAGGGCAGGTCAGCGTCGCGGATCCGCCTCCGTCTTATGAGGAAGCCGTGGGTCACATGGATGTCCGCGTGGAGACGGAGCCTCCGCCCCAGTATGACGACATCATCATAGGTTCTGCGAGCAACGCTATGATTGGCCAGGCCAAGTGAAGCACTTTCAAATCACAATGCAGCTGCACTCCTGAGGTTTACTCCACGCCAACCGCTGCTTCTATTAGTGCTCTTTACCACAAGAGACTGCACGTAACTCACCTGTTTGCTGCTGAAACAGACATTTAATACACTTAATACAAGCAAAAGCCAGAAATAAGAGCAGCCATATACTTAGTTTTACACACAATATCAGTCTGGAGAATAAGATGCAACCCGTTACAATCTGCTCACAGACAAATACTGTATAGTGATGTTGCATGAGTGCAACAGGCATTTTTATTTTATTTTATTTTATTTTTATTATATTATGTTGGTCTAATTACTAAACTAAGTTAATTTTTATAGTATTTAAAACCGAGTCACTAAAAGAAAGACATCAGATGTATTTAGTCAAAGTGGTTCACAAGCAGAATAGGAATAACTTTATTTTCCCTTTGTCAGAATATATATAATTTTGGGGCAAAAACGTTCGACTTTGCTCCCCTATGAACAATTTCCCATAGCTGTTGGAGAATTACGACTACCACTGCAAACATAAATAGACGTGCAGAAATTATTACATCTAATAATCCAGGAACAAAATATATTTCATCCAAACGGGGCAGCCTAACCAACAGAGGAATCAAACCGTGATGAAGAAAACACAATGCTTTTGTTTATCAGGAATGAACTTGTCTGTTATGTGTGAGGCAGTTAGGAGGTGGAGATACAATGGTTTGTCCGGTGCTGCCCTTGCTGCTTTTGGAGTGAGCCGTCTCGCTGTCATTCCTCATCAGGCTCCGCTGCTGCTGGACCTGAACCCTGAAATCGAGCCAAACCTCGGCTCTCGTCTGCAAACAGCCTGAGTCATAGGATCGAGAAAAGCCGAGGAAGCAAACGTTCCTCTTTTTTCTCTTCTGCTTTTATTTTAAACCTTACCTTTCCAATATTCCAGCCCATTACATAGTGCAACAGTAGCAGCCATGATCCATTAGCTGTAACACAGAGTTTGTGTGTGTGTGTGTGTGTGTGTGTGTGTGTGTGTGTGTGTGTGTGTGTGTGTGTGTGTGTGTGTGTGTGTGTGTGCTCTAACACACCCGATCAATAGGAAACAAGTGTGTGAGAGTAGAACAAGTGCTAAGTGCTAATCGGTGCAGCGCTGTAGCCAAACTAGCATCCAGCTTCATTTACACCAGCAAGCGTGAACCCGTGAATGACTGTGAAATTATAACTTCTACCACATTTTATGCAAATGAGTTATAACACCGTTGAGCGATGAAGTGACGTATCGGGTTTGGTACACTATCTCACTATCTCTGTGCGTTTGACTACGGAAAAGAAAAACGTTACGGACTTTTCCGTAATACGAGGAACGAACCGTTACGTCATAACGTTCTAGGAAAATAATCAACAATTTTTTTTTTATCCCTCTTATACCACAGACGTTTGTCTGCAAGTACATTTTTCTATTTTGTCACAGAATTTTTTTTATCCATCTATGGTTACAGGATTATGTGTAAATGTGTTTGATTTGTTATTGCATCACAAGTAGAACATTTGAGATGTAATTCTCGTTTTGTTTAATTAACATCAGAAGAGAAGAGGGGAGAGAGAGAAGTTGGTGAGGAAACAACGGCTCAGGACTGGCTGTTATTAACACGATAACCTCTCCTTCGTCATGCCAGGTTTATCTACTCTTCTATAAGAGCCTTAAACAAAGTGTTTTATTCCTCTTCTACAACCTCTTATTTACCACCACCCACCAAGCCTCCCCAGTGCACTGAATCACATTCCTACAGACGAAATGATCTAGCGTTTTCTCTTAGCAAGAAAGTGCTATTTACTTTATTGTGGCCGCGAGTCACGTGAATTAAAATAAACAAATGTTTAGCCAATCGAAAGGCAGCATCAGGACCGTCGTCTTTAAAGACGGACAGATTTAAAGACGAGACCTTCGCGGTAGTCTGGAAAAAAAAAAGCAGCTTCGAGTTTAACTGCTAATTACTCTGTTTGTTTAAGTAGCCTTTTATTTTTTTCATAAGAAAATCACAACCTTATATTGTGAATCGCACTAAACAGTTAGGCAGTTTTTCACCCGTTAACATTCTGACGGTTAGCAGAAGTGGAACATTTGCTATGCACTATTTTTATTATTAACATTTTTTTTTTTTGCCACGGAGTTATTTGTTCATAGGGAAACACTTCATGAGAAAAACAATCTCGCACTGCAATAAAGACCTTCAGACTCATCATCATGCAGAACATTTGGTCTCGGGTGTTTAGTGTATGTTTTTATATGTGACAGCATGCAGGATTTCAGTTAAGCTGTGTTCAATGTATGACGTGAGAGCGAGTTGTACTTCGTGTGTGGTCTTTTTTTTTTGGATCAGATACAGAGATACACATTTTTCTGGGAAAAAGGATCTACATTTTTTTTAAGATGTGCAAAAGTTTACTTAGTGTTTTAAAGTTAAAGTTTAAACTTTTTGTTTTCTTTACACCAGATTTAGGCCATGAGCCAAGAGATCTTTTCCCAAAACTGTAAAACAGTGAAAGTGTAGGATTTTGGTCTACGGTTTTAGGGCCGCTCTTATTTTTGGTAACCTGGCCTCATGACGTTCTGCTGGTCAGCTTTGTTTGGTGTTTTATTATTATTATTATTATTATTATTATTATTATTATTATTTTTTTTTTATTTTTTTATTTTTTTTTTTTTAAATCAGAGAGATTTACAGGAAAGAATGTGAGTTATCTGCAGTAGCCTCTTCACTCTAGTGCCAAACTAAACAAGCAAACTTCTCACGCTGATTATAGAATAACAAAGTGAAGATCTATGTAAGAGATGTAAATAATATTAATAAGAATATTAATAATCAAAACTTCAAGGAAAAGGGGCATAAAGGAAAACTCCTCCCTGATGGACTTTCTTTGACTTTTCTGATTTTTTCCCCCCCATATGATGTGATAGGTCAGTGGGATTCAGACTGGGAAAATTCACTATTCATAGCACTGAAAATAACATGAAAGTGCAGTTTGACTAAAAATCTCACAATAAGCAAATTAACATTCATCAATTAGACATTAACCAAGTGCTGAATATTTTGTGGAGCTTAACATCCACACCTGAGCTCATCACTTCTGTTGGAGATCACTGAAACGTTTCTGCCATCGTCTCAACCGGTCGACTTCGGTCACGTCACAACCAGTTCGGTATAAACATCCTTTGTATGCTTCAGGGTGGAGTTTTCCTTTAGTCTGATGTTAATATGTTAATTACAGTGGGAGTGTGTGTGTTAATAAAAACGATGCTCTCTGGTGCTTTGGGGAATTTTGGGGTTTGTGATTTGAAACTTTGAGCTTTAGGGCCTCCTACAGGTGGAAATGACTCATTGCATCTCAACCAGATATTAACCCTACTGACTGAGAATCGAAGCATGAATTCAGAAAGCCTGTGTGTGTGAGTGTGAGAAAACACTATAACAACAAAATGCAATTTTTTTCATTAATGTGTGAATGCACTTTTATAAAACAAACACTTACTGGATATTGTGTAAAATAATACTATAAATATAAATGATGCACACTGACATCAGCTGTTTTTCCCTCATGCCAAACCTTTACATATTTTACTTTACATATTCCTCTGAGTGTGTAGTATTGGTGTGAATCGTGACACAGAGAGACACAGTGTGGCTTCAGTTAAGAGTGTGTAGTTCTGCTTCAGCCTTATTCACAAAATTAAAGATTAAGATGTGTGTATAATATGAGGGGAAAAAAAATTTTCTTTTGGAAAATGACTGAGCTTGGATTTTTTTTTTTTATGTAATAAATGTATTTTGACCCACATCCTCTGTTTATTTTTTGTTTTGTTTTTTTAATGGTACGGTATTTTTTGAGACATTAAAATGAGCCGTTTTTAAATAGTCTTACAAAGATATCTTTTATTTGAGATCAAAATAAACGTACAAAATGCAGATTATACGAACAAATTTTCATTCTTATTAAAAGCAAGGGCAAAAGGACTGTAGAAATGTTTCTGCATAATAAAGGCATTATAAAGGTGTAATAACATCTCTCCTAGAACATGTACATAGATCCAGCTTTCAGTTGTATTTGGACATTAAAGGGAAAACTCGGAGGGATTCGTCCACGTTACACCAGCAGGAAACCCGTTTACTCCGAACTCACTTCACGTGGAAGCTGTCTGAGGGCAGAGGGTGAAGATTTCTAATAAATGTTTATTTTACTTTTAGTAAAAAAAAAAAAGCTCTGAGCTGAAGAGATGAAGGACTTTTCCTCAGGAGGATCATGAACTTTGTTAACGTTACAGTGCAGCTGAGGCTGGAATGGCGTAGGGATATCACACAGATAACATTAACTAGTTTTTCACTGGGTTAATAAAGCTACGCTACACAAGGACAGATTTATGACCTAGTTCTTTCATTTCGGTCTCATTCTCCCAACTTCAGTGATTTCTACGATCGTAGGTTTAACTACAAATTTTAACACCTGCCCTCTGTGAGTTTATGTCAGTGGTTATGACACAAACATGGATGGATTTTAAGATTTAACAAACAAAAACACATGATTCACATTTCTCGGATCTTTCGCAACGTTTATAAACATGCTATAAACTTGATCTTCTTATAAAATAATTACAAACGTGTTTATTTTTGTCACCTGAACAGTAAAATTACGCATGCACGCATACGCAGACACGGACCGAGCTAAATGCCTCAGAAGAAGAAGAACAGCAGCAGCCCTTCAGCTGAGGACTAATCAGGCCCTGAATCAGCAGAAATCACACTCCGGGCTACAGAAGAAGTGCAACACACACTAAATACAGAGAGACGAGTGACGTGGGACATGTCCTGCGTGGACTAGGGTTTAGCGTTGGTCTGAAAGAGAGTCTGAAATGGACGTCTAGAAAAGACTGTAGGTTTAGTTATAATCCTGGAGATAATAATGAGCAGGCAGCAATGAACCTGAATGTAATGCATCAGTGACATCATCACTATTATAAAGGACGTTTAGAGTGTGTGTGTGTGTGTGTGTGTGTGTGTGTGTGTGTGTGTGTGGTCTTAGATCCACTCCTTAGGGCTGCGTAAAACCTTCAGCATCTCTGCTTCTTTAGTGCCTTCAGCAGGCTCGTGCATGTACTCCCACCTACACACACACACACACACACACACACACACACACACACGCAAGAAAATTTCAGGAAGAGTTTTGGACAAAACACAAACAGTCTTGAACATTAGACTCATTAGAAGGTCAAGCTGTTTCTAAACAGACCGTGCTGTGAGAGGCAGAGACATGATGATGCTCTCAATCCTGGAGCCAGGCGTAGCGAGGCCGAACTTTACACCGCGATCGTACACCAAGTTAAACTCCACGTACCTAAAACACACAGGCGTTCTGACGTGTGATGTTTTATTATACTGTATGGAGAAGGTCATGAGCGTGAACTCACCTGCCGCGTCTGATCTGCTGCCACTCTTTCTCCTCCTGAGTAAACGTATCGGTGAGGTGTTTACGGACGATGGGCAGGTAGCACGGCACCACCGTCTTAGCGCAGCTCTTCACGAAGCTGAAAGCCTCCTCCTGACTCGGGGAATCCAAATCATCAAAGAAAATCCCGCCGATGCCCCGAGTCTCATTCCGATGACAGATGTAGAAGTAACGGTCACACCTGAGAGAAGAGGAGGAGCAGGAAGAGGAAGAAGGGTTTAAGCACAAACTCCTCTGATGCCGAAGACTCCTTTAATAAATGTTTAATAAGACAAAACTGAGTATTTTACTTCATAACAAATAAAAAAGTGTAGTGCTGAAAAAAAGTGAAAGCAAAGTGTTTCCTTTGAAATGTAGCTAAAGTTTAAAACGGATAAAAAGTCATTTCTCAACATTAAAACACGGATACGCAGAGTGCATTAATGGTAATACTTGGAAAAAACTAAACAAATAAATAAATAAATGTTTCCCCCAAATTGCACCACCAGAGTGATTTTTTTAGATGCCTGATATTCCCCTCCTTCTGAGGACATTTGTTCTCCATTTGTTGAGATATAAAAACTTTACTTTTTAGCCTAGTGGTTAAGGTGTTGGTCTACTGATCAGAAGTTTGTGAGCTTGAACCCCAGATCCACTGAGATGCCACTGCTGGGCCCCTTAGCAAGGCCCTTAACCATCAGTTTCTCAGCTCTGGATAAGGGAGTCTGCTAAATGACCAAATGTCAAACTGTAACCATACTGTAACACAAAGAAAGGCAGATACAGTCGTATCTCTTAAAGCTCACTACGCGCGGATTCTCGCTCAGTGAACATCTGGAGCTGAATATAATGCAGAACTGTTCACCCAGCAAACACACACACAATTCTCTAACACACACATACCACTTCTTGAAGTTGGGGTAATACTGAGGGTTGTGCTTGTCACAGGCGTCACGGAGAACACTGTGGAACAGAACGCCGTCTTCCTGGTTTACGTAAACTGGAGTCAGATCAGTTCCTCCTCCAAACCACCACTGCTTACTGCCTGAGAGAGAGAGAGAGGGAGGGAGAAAGAAACAGTGAGAGATGGAAACAGAAAGCAAGACAGACAGAGAGACAGACAGACAGAAAGAGGGAGGGAGATACAGGCAGGCAGAAAGCAAGCAAGAGAGAGAGAGAGAGAGAGAGAGAGAGAGAGAGAGAGAGAGAGAGAGAGAGAGGTGTGTGGTTGCTAGATAACATTTTTCTATATACAGACTCTTGGAGCTTTGGAGATAAAACTCACCGTCTGCTTCCTCCACCTCAAAGTATCTGTAGTTGAAGTGCACTGTGGGAATGTGGGGGTTTTTGGGGTGGATCACAGAGCTGACGCCCATTGCGATGAAGGGCAGCTTCCCTGAAACACACAGATAAGATGAGGACGGTTAGACAATTCAACACCCACGTCACGTAAAAAAGGGTGCATGGGTCAGACCATGAGTCTCTCTCTCTCTCTCTCTCACACACACACACACACACATACACAAGGTGTTTATTTTCTCAGACCAAAGCTCTGAGTATAGTGGAGGTTTATATTGTTACACTCGGTTAGCTTCAAGAGAGCTTTCTGGCTGCTATAACACAAGTGAGAACTTTCATCCTGTAATTTTATAACTCCAGCTCTCAGATCTAACGGCTCTCCGCAGCGTATACATCCTTCTTTATACCCCTGAGTAGGCGTCAGGAGCTCAGACCAGACCGTAAGCAGCACCGTGTGTCCCGTATCTGGGAAACGTAACAGGAAGTTGTTTGCTTACCGTCTTTCCCCTTCAGCTCTTTTCCCCGGCTGCGCATCTGTTTGGCCGCTTCTTCTGACAGGTGACCGGACACCACCGAGACATTCACGCCAGCTTTCTCAAACACTTTACTGTCCTGTAACACACAGCTGATCCCTCCACCACCTACACACAAGTGTGAAAGTAAAATGGAAATATGTTTGCTGTGTTCACTCTTTGTCCATCTCAATCAAACCTATACGGTGCGTTTGTAAGTTGTGTCACAGTTCTCACCCGTGATGATACTTTCATTTCAGAATTACATTTGTGTAAAAGTACAGCAAACCTCGACAACACTAAACACTCCATGACACCCTAAAGAAAACCTTTTAAAACATCCTGACGTTCTCTGGTCATCACCCAAACCTCTCAGAGCTCCATCACCAGTCCAGGAGCAAACATGGACCTCCTTTTGGATTGTTTATATGATAAATCAGAACATCACCTTCCTGACGGCTCCAGCGATCGACTCTGAACCTTCCTCCGTCCACCTCCTCCAGAGCTCTGCAGAAGTCAGCCTGGGTCTCCATGATGAGCATCTCCATCCTGCTCCTCATCTCGTGCTTCCTCTGCTCCAGCACGCTCACGTCGGTGACCGGAGGTGCCATGAGATTCCTGCATCTCTCTGCGACGTCTCCTTCCACCTCTTCCTCCACCTTCCTCACTCTGGTGGCCATCTCAGCCTGCTGAAGACCACACACACCGACAGCCACCGTACCGAACACACCGGCTGTCATCAACACACCTTTAGTGTATTTACCGAAAGCAGGTGATCCACGTGTCGTGGTTGTAAACCCTCTAGACCACCCTGTAGACCACCTTCCTCCTGCTATAACGTGAGACTTATACACGTTTTTGGGCTGAAACACGCTACAGAGTCGAACTGTAGCGTGTAAACTCCTGTTTAACGCGGACAACAGCGAAGAAGTCATGTTAAAGTTTACACGCGACACGAATCTCGTGACAGATCCACAAACTAACTGACTTCACGTGTCAAATCGCACGTATCTCACTCTGCAGCGCTCTCACGTTCTGCCCTCCTTATTAAACTCTGATTGGCTGATCCCATCGCTGCCCTTTCTGCGATTGGCTACAAGCACGCATATTTTAACATATCATTAAAAAACTTCCGGGTTTTAATTCAATCGCCAGTCAGAAATAAAGAAAATGTTCACAAAAAAGAATTTATAAAATATCGGTAAATAAATAAATCTCTCTCAAATGCTTTACTACGAGATTATGGTTTAATCCGACGTTTCGTTTTAAGGTTTTATATTTACAATGATATTTTCTGCAGGTACGCCTGTTTACGTTAGTGCGAAGTGCTTTACGGCAGTGTCATAAAACGTTTTATTTACAAACAGGAAACAATAAATCTTTAGTCCGTCGCTCTGCAAACTGAAGATAACACAAATCGCCACTAAATACAATTTATCGAACAGCATAAAAACATATAAACAGTCATATTTCATATAAACTATCAAATATCTTCTATATGGCGTAGAGAACGGTTGTCATGGTAACAGCCCCCCTTCAGTTCTAACAATTATTATGTAGAATAGTAAACAACTATATATAGTTGTTTAGTGTATTTACATTCTAATGCAATTGTTTCGACTATATTTTTGTCCCCAGAATGAAAAAAATGAGTTTTTATTGTTTCCTTTGCTTTTGCTATAAAAAAATAAAAATAAAAATTTATATGATGATTGATATGGTAGGTTTTCTGTAGACACTTTTTTTCGGTAAAGGACAGGACAAGCTCTCAGTGGACATCTCATAGTCGTTGTGGAAGCAGTGGCCTAATGGTTAGAGAGTCTGACTCCTAACCCTAAGTTTGTGGGTTCGAGTCTCGGGCCGGCCACAACTGAGGTGCCCTTGAGCAAGGCACCAACCCCCCCAACTACGCCGCAGCATAAATTACTGTTCTGTGTGTGTGTTCACTTTGGCTGGGTTAAATGTAGAAAACGAATTCTGACTATGGGTCACCTTACTTAGCCGTATAATCACATATAGGAGCTTTTACTCAACTTAACTCTCTCTCTTTAATCATGCAGGTTTATCACAGTGTTGTACTTTATATATTCCAACACGTATGAGCAAATTGATCAGAAAAATCAGGAAGCTTTACTAAATGTTTCCCAGCAGGACTGGGACGAGGACAAGTTTATTCATTCCAGTCTGTTAATAACGTTAATGATTGTATAGAGATAATAAAGTACACTCAGACTGTGAGATTAAATTCAATCTTTATGGCAAAAGCACAGAATTGACATGTTCAGCTTAATATGCAGGATGGAAATTAATCAACACTCTTTATTAATGAGCTACAACTGGGTTGTAAGCAATATTTTGAACATTTTTCATTTTGACTTTTGCTCACTGTAGATCACCCTCTGCAGTAATGCATTGAAATAAAAAAACAAAGAAATTACAAACATATATATATTGGTCCGTCGCATAGTCAGATGTCTGTAATTATTATTATTATTATTATTATTATTATTATTATTATTATTATTATTATTATTATTATTATTATTACTATTATTATTATTGTTGTTGTTGTTGTTGTTGTTAGTATTGTTGTTATTGTTATTTTTATTATTAAATTACTATTGTTAATAATACTATTATTAAATAAAACAAGACACTAACATAAGCAAGCCGCTCGCCTTATCAATTATTCTTTATTTTACACATCTTCGTGTGCGCATGCGCGGGGTTTACACCGGGCCGTGTTATGCGTCTCTGTGGCGACAGGCAGCCTGGAGAGGATTAAACTTCTATACACACACACACACACACACACACACACACACACACACACACACACACACACACACACACACACACACACACACACACACACACCGGAAGTGACTGATAAACGGTCCACTTTAGGAACAGAAACGTTCCTGTTCTTCATAAAACAAACAAAAACAACAGTGTGTCTTACAGGTGAGTGGCATTACGTGTGTGTGTGTGTGTGTGTGTGTGTGTGTGTGTGTGTGTGTGTGTGTGTGTGTGTGTGTGTGTGTGTGTGTGTGTGTGTGTGAGAATTAACTGTCAGTTAAATTATTCAATTCTAATTTGTTTCTATAGCACTTTTAACAATGGATATTGTCTCAAAGCAGCTTTACAGAACATAAGAAACATAACACAAATATTTATATTACACTTACATCATGTGTGTTACTTAATTATTTATGTTTTACACTTAATAATAACATGACATATATGAAGTGAGGTTGAGTTTGTAGTGTTTATTAAGTCCACTGGCTCCATCATGGGCTAATACATTTATTATGTGTTAAATGAACACAAATGAACATTATAGTGAAACTAGTTAAAAAACTGTTTAATTTGTTCTTAAAATGGAAGAAAAAAATCTAGACTGTCCAATACATCAGTCTGATACATCACTCAGTCTGATACACCACTCTGTCAGATACACCACTCTGTCTGATACACCACTCTGTCAGATACACCACTCTGTCAGATACACCACTCTGTCTGATACACCACTCTGTCTGATACACCACTCTGTCTGATACATCTGACTGTTACATGTTTCATAATTTGTTTATTACTGGATTCTCTTTAGGGGAGAGCGTGAGTGAGAGAGAGAGAGAGAGAGAGAGAGAGAGAGAGAGAGAGAGAGAGAGAGAGAGAGAGAGGGGGAGATGAGCATGGCCGTGAGTATTAACACTCAGGACGAATATGAGGATGACTTTGAGAAAGATCTGAACTGGCTGATCAGTGAGGAGAGCAAGAATAATCAGCAGGTAAGTGTGTGTGTGTGTGTGCGCTGAAAATGGAGACAGATACATAAAGAGGCTGTGTTTAATAATGTATTGCAGTGAGACATAGTTCTACATTTCTGTGAAAGTGTGTGTGTGTGTGTGTGTGTGTGTGTGTGTGTGTGTGTGTGTGTGTGTGTGTGTGTGTGTGTGTGTGTCTGGATAGGTTTCAAACAACCAGCACATGCTCGTGTCTGATTTCTCACACACACTCACTGCAAACTCTTTGTCTGTTCTCTACACAATCACATACACAAAAAGATTCACACTCACAGTTTATGGTATGCACATGCTGAATTTCTCAGAATGCCTTTGACCCGTGACACGACTGCTTAAATATTTAATGCCTTAAATAAGAGTTAATAAATTAAACATTTGGGTTTTAAGTCATTAGTATCCTTAATGAGGTCTAAATAGAGAACTACAGCTGGTTAAGAGGGACACACACTTTTTTTGCTAATGGCGTTAAATAAACATGTTTTTTAAACTCTTCCATTATTTTTCACCCAGAAAACAAATGGGGTGCAAACTTTTGCACTCATCCATATAATCAAAAAAGTAAATGAATGGGGCTGATTAATTTCCTGAGTGCACACTACAACTGCAATGAATCATCAAACTGACATGCTTTATACAGCTGAGATCCATCCTGCTATTAACTGCTCCTGCTTTTATCCAAACCAGGATGAAGATGACATTGAAGCCCAGATAGACCGCGAGCTGGAAGATGAGGAACAACAGAAGGAAGTTGACCAAGGGCAAAGTAAACACAGCACAGACGACGACGGAGATAGCGAAAGATGGCCGACGCCCATGGACCCTTTGGAGGATGAGTTAGATATCGACGCTGAATCTAAACATGAGCAGGATGATGAAGATTTGGAAGAGGAGAAGAAATCCATCCATAAGAAGATCGAACAGGCCAACAAGCAGCTACAGGACCAGGAGGCGCCGGACGAGACGCGTCGCCGCCGTCTGCACTTCAAAGACACGCTGGTGGACCTGGTGGTTCCTGCCAGCGACCTGGAGGACAGTCCGGCAGATGTTTCGGGCCACATGCTGAAGCTAAAGATCTCCACTCAGGAGGAAAGCGACGGACCAGACGGACACAGAGAGGGAACGAGAGAAGGACGAGTGCTGGTAGAGAAGGATGGGAAATTTGATCTAGTGAGCCTGAAAGAAATGGAGAGTCCCGGGCTGCTCCCGCCTCTCCCTGAGACTCAACGGGAACAAGGCAAGAGTCCGTCCTCTTCCCCAAAACCACTCTCCAGCTCCGGTTCTTCAGCCTCCTCCGAACCTCGCTACGCACCCAGGCCTCCGACACGACCGCGGGCACGTCCAAATTCAGCCAGCAACATGCAAAGGATGGTGTTTAGACATGGCAGCAAGCGTAGGGTTCAATCAGCCAGCGGGGTTTCACCTCACATCACATTTTTCCTCTCGCCGCAGCAGAAAGATGTGCTGAACAAACAACAGGAGAGGAGAGAGAAAATCGCCAGAGAGGTGGTGACAAAATCACACTCAAAGTTCATCTAACAATAAGAAGTATTGTGTAAAACACAACTTAATATACCGTGTGCTTTTGTGTTACCGTATGATCCAGGAAGAAGAGCGGAGGCGCGAGGAGGAGGAGCAGAAGCGCCAGGAGAACGAGTTGGCATTCAGGTCGTGGCTGATGAAGAAGAGGCAACAGCTGCAGGACAATAGGAGAGTGCAGAGAGCTCAGGAGATGGAGAGGATGAGCGGAAAGGTGTGAAGCAGGAGCGTGTTCGTAACAAGGAGGAAGTTTCAGTGCATGTCTAGATGATAACGATACAGCGGCTCACTCTGTGTGTGTGTGTGATTGTGATTACTTAACGCTGCAGCATGTGTGTATCCGTGTCTCTGGATGTGCGCAGAGGGATTGTGGAGACTCCGAGGAGGCATTTAAACAGTGGCTACAGAAGAAGCAGCAGCAGCAGCTGAAGGAGCGACAGCTGGAGGAGATGAGGAGGCTCGAGATGGAGAGTAGCAGCTACCTGCATCAACCTGAGGAGTGTGAGAAAGCCTTCAGATTGTGAGTCCACAACACACACAACACACATTCACTGTCAAAGTGTCTAACGTTCAGTGTACAGGATTTGTAGAAACCAACTTTTAAGACGACTCTCACATCACACTTAGGATTAGACAGATTTCGAGGGTTAGTAATAAAATACCACAGAATGTTTCATAGTAATCCTCTAGAACTCGAGATCTCTGTGGAACATTGCATTCTTTGTGTAAAATAATCAACAGTGGCATGGTGTGATGGAGTGGAGTTACTGTTATCACCACAAACTTTAGTTTAGTCTCTCATACTCTACAGGTGTCTATTACCCACACATGTCACAATGCATTATGGGTAATCTGTATACAGTGTTATTTTCAGAAAGTGAGTACAGGTACCCAGACTGTGTGTTTCTGTGCAGGTGGTTGAGGAGGAAGCGGGTGGAGAAGCGCTTGGAGCAACAGGCTGCTCGAGAGCGCTCCCGCAGGCTGCTGATGGAGGAACGACGGACCAGACGCATGCAGGACCTCTACTACCCCGTCAACGAGATCAAGTCCCTCCATTTCAACCAGCCCTACCGCTTTTAACATTGGCCAATTTTAAAATCATCACTACCACTTCTAATATTCACCCAATTCCAAAATGACCATGGTGAACACTTTTCTAGCTCCACCCCATTCTCAAATCACCATTCTACACTCACTGCTACACCTCACAACTGAGCTCCTCCCAGTTCCTGGCTCCATTTCCAACGGATCAATAAAATCTCATTCTCAGTGCCCATGCTTACAGCCCTTTTTCTCCTCCCAACACTGTATTCAACATTACAAATCCCCAGCTAATACCCTTGTCACCATGGCAACTATTTCCATCATTAACCTTTACACATAAACCCCTGTAAAAGTATATCTACTGATAATTTACCCAGAATGTATATTTTTGTCCTTGTACTACACATTACACTGTAGTACACTCTCCTATTTATGTTCGACAAATGTGATATGTTGAAGATTATATTGTGGAGTAAACTCTTATCCTGTTTGATGGGAAAAAATACCTAGATGTATACTTATATTAATAAAAATCCAAGTACTATTTTCTGCAGAACCTCTTCGGCTTGATGTTTAGAACTATTTTGGGGAAGTGGAGAAATTAAAACGCGTCAACTAAGTAATTGTTACACCATTAAACACCTGCAGCAGATGATTTTTCTTCCTCATATCTGTGTCATTTATAAGATTTATGTGTATTTCTGCAATATACTTTAAAATGTATTTTATTACGAATTTGTTGTTTGTTTTTATAAGATATATTTGATATTATATAATAAAATAACAATATACAGTATATTTAATATAAGATATTTAGTTTCTGAATTTTCAGGTGATTGTAGTCCAAACACAGATTAAACTACAACTCCCATAAACACTCACTAGCTTATGCTAGGTGGCTAATCTTAGCTAACTATTAAGATTAGTTCGAACTAAGCAGAAACAGTAACTTTGTTGAGATTTGTAATAATAATAATTTAATATAGCCTGGTTTGGTTAGTTATATAAGTATCTAGCTAAATATATTTGAAACGTTTTTATTTTTCATTTAACAAAAACAGGGTTAGCTAGTAAGCGCAGTTGTGCCACCGGAAGTCCCCCGGATGAGCCACTTGTATCTGATTGGCTGAGGCGACAAAGCGATTTTTCTTCTCGAAAGTTCTTTCTTTTTGTTTGTTTGTTTGTTTGTTTAGCGTAACGTGTTTTTTTAAGCATAAAAACGTATTAAATTGTTAAACTTACACGTTATACCCGTGTGTCGCTTTTTAAACCCGACTGAACATGTACTTCCGGTCCCGGCGATGACGTAATCCCGCATCTCAGTGCTGTATAACAGCATCAGTACCGAAGCAGCAGCACCGCAGGATCCGCAGAATAAACGAATTATTTCATCGTTTCAAGGCTTCGGACGCCGGAGTCACGGTGCTGCGACATGGACGAGCAAAAGGTGAGAGAGAAGAGGTTAAAAACGCTGATGATGATTTAGAGATAACAAAGAGAGCGGATGCACGAGGCTTTATTTATTTATTAGAATGATAATCAAACACACAAGGGCACCGAGTCATACTGAACACACAACCCTCACACACATCGTATACAAGTATATTATTATACACTATGTTAAGTGACAGTAGCAGCAGCAGCAGGTGCATGTGGAGGGGTGGAGGGGTGAGGATGAGGGGTGTATAAAGTCTGACCCTGTAATAAGTCTTATTTATAACCAGAGCAGTTTATACTGTAATATAATGTGCTTCATCGTGTCATTGTTCTGTTTAAGATCCTTATAGGAGTCGTGTGAATGATCTCAGGGTGATCAGGGCGTGGAGGAGCATCTGAGCTTCACATAGAGAAGATTTACAGAACATTTCTGCTTTAAATCACCCTTAATATGTGTTTCTCTTTACACCTGACATACCTACGTGTGTCTCGACACGGTCAGGACCGCTTTTGGGAATCGGTCACTTCGTGTTTGAAAGTGGACCTGTAACGAACATCTAAATTTAAAATCTCTTCCAGATCTACACGTGAAGACTCTTCGGTTCTTACGCAAAAGTTCACGTAGACACCAAAACGCTCCTTAGATCTGATCTATGTTTGTGCTGATATGATGAACGAGGTTGTGTAGGAAACTTTCAGTGTGTGTGTGTGTGTGTGTGTGTGTGTGTGTGTGTGTGTGTTAGACATGTATTCTCATTTCGAGACTGCTCAGCCATAATGGTTATGTAATGGTTAATACTGTAGTATGGTCACATACAGTATCATATGCACATGTGTTTCAGGAGTCTCTCCAAAAAATTGTCAACACGTTGGCACTGAAAAATGAGGAGATCCAGAACTTCATCTGCTGCCTGAAGCAAAATCTGCAGAACCTGGAGGTACATTGCACTGAGGATGATGGGTTTAATATACTTTTAAAAAATTCGTTAAAAGCTTTGATATTCGCCCTTTACTTTGAAATCTTGTTTTTATTTATTCAGCACATAGTTGTAATTTTTTAACCATTTAGAGACATAATTTTAAAGATGTAAACACGAGTAAAGGCTAAAAACACGACGAGGGCTTTGGGCTCAGCAACACACAAGTGTTTTATTTCTAAAATAAATCACACTGTACAGTAGGAAACATCTCAGATGTGATGAAGTGAGAAGTCACTAGTAAAGTCAAGACATCAGCTTGATAAATGGGCGGCTGGAGCCAAAGCTGTTCTTACTAGCTGTGTGTGTGTCTGTGTGTGTGTCTGTGCGTGTGTGTGTCTGTCTGTGTCTGTCTGTATATGTGTGTCTGTCTGTGTGTCTGTCTGTGTGTGTCTGTCTGTGTGTCTGTGTCTGTCTGTGTGTGTGTGTGTGTGTCTGTCTGTCTGTGTCTGTCTGTCTGTGTCTGTCTGTATATCTGTGTCTGTATATCTGTGTGTCTGTGTCTGTGTGTGTGTCTGTCTGTGTGTGTGTCTGTCTGTGTGTGTGTCTGTCTGTGTGTGTGTCTGTGTGTGCTTGCCTGTGTGTCTGTGCGTGTGCGTGTGTGTGTGCATATGTGTGTGCGTGTGTGTGTGCATATGTGTGTGCTTGCCTGTGTGTCTGTGCGTGTGTGTGTCTGTGTGTGTCTGTGTGTGCGTGTGTGTGCGTAGGCGAACTCCACCCGTGTTCAGGAGGACCTGGAGTCAGAGTTCAGCTCTCTGCATGCTGTTCTGGATGAGCTGAAGGAGGGAATGGTGACCCGAATCAAGCAGGAACGAGCCAGTCGCACTTATGAGTTACAGGTCAGAGCTGTTTTCTCTTCTTTAACACGAATCAACCTAAAAAAAGATAAAACACAAAACACGTTTCACACGTTATATTATTTCCCTGTTATTAAATAATACCTGCATGATGACTCCATCACTAGACAACAGAAAAAAGACTTAGCTGTCTGCACGTTACTGCTGATCAGTAAATTCAGATTTTATGAATATGCAAAATGAAAACACCCCTCACACCACAGGCCCCGCCCCTTTTTAGCTGGTAATGTATTTCCTCAATTTACATATTCAAACCAGATTATTTTTATGTTCAGTATAACGCATAGGCTACTCGCTGTGTGTGTGTGTGTGTGTGTGTGTGTGTGTGTGTGTGTGTGTGTGTGTGTGTGTGTGTGTGTGTGTGTGTCTGTGTCTGTGTGTGTTTTTTGTTCTTGAACAGTTTGAATTCAGGCACCCACTATACTGGGACTAATTCATACATAGGACACACCCACATCATTGTGACTGACAGGCACAGAAGCCACACCTCCTCATTCACTGTGACTGACAGACAGAGGCCACACCTCCTCCTCCTCATTCACTGTGACTGACAGACAGAGGCCACACCTCCTCCTCCTCATTCACTGTGACTGACAGACAGAGGCCACACCTCCTCTTCCTCATTCACTGTGACTGACAGACAGAGGTCACACCTCCACCTCCTCATTCACTGTGACTGACAGACAGAGGCCACACCTCCTCCTCCTCATTCACTGTGACTGACAGACAGAGGCCACACCTCCTCCTCCTCATTCACTGTGATTGACAGACAGAGGCCACACCTCCTCCTCCTCATTCACTGTGACTGACAGACAGAGGCCACACCTCCTCCTCCTCATTCACTGTGATTGACAGACAGAGGCCACACCTCCTCCTCCTCCTTATTCACTGTGACTGACAGACAGAGGCCACACCTCCTCCTCCTCATTCACTGTGATTGACAGACAGAGGCCACACCTCCTCCTCCTTATTCACTGTGACTGACAGACAGAGGCCACACCTCCTCTTCCTCCTCTTTTACCTGAACTTAAACGTTTACAGTATTGTATATAGTGAGACTGGCTCCTCATTTTAATGTCTCACCTTTAAATCCTGTATTACAGTCTGGAACCAGTGGTGTAGTCTAGTTTTTTGTAGTGAGTATACTGTGACCACCCCCCCCCCCCTCCCAGCCTCTTACGCACCCATCCTAGAGTGACACCCTGTAGGCACCACCTTCACTAACGCATAAAAAATGCATCTACATGTAATTGAGAGCATTATTAAATCCAGTTTATTATAAGCAACAAAAGACAGTCAGCTGATAAAACCTGTGCTCCAGCTCCCATATTCATATAACATTTAAGGCTAGATGTAGCTCTTAAAGGTATAAAGTTCACCAGAAAATGAAAATTGTGTTATTTCCTCACCCTCAATTTGTTCCAAATCTGTACGAGTTTCTTTCTTCTGTTTAACACAAAAGATGATATTTTGAAAAATAACACAATTTTCATTTTTGGGTGAACTTTATACCTTTAAGAGCTACATTTAGCCTTAAATGTTATATGAATATGGGACCTGGAGCTCAGGTTTTATCAGCTGTACATTTTCAATGTACATTTAAGAGTGAACAATAAACATTTGTTCAGTTTTATCACCAACACACTTTCATTGCAGAATATTATGAACTGAATGAACTGGTAGTTTACAAAGCTTTACAAATACATCTGTACTTGTGCTGTGGGTGAAATGTCACCCGAAGCTGCTGTAGCTTTAGGCGCAGGCTTCCGAAAACACTCAGAGTGTAGTTTGGGTCTGCTTTCGTTTCAGATCCTCTTTTACATTAGTTAGTTAAATTTGCGCCAAAAAACACCGCCAAGCAACTCATTTTCCTCCTCGGTAGGTGACGTCAGATCAGGTCACAGGCCACGAAAGCCCCAATGGTCAAAAAACGTTAGTGATTCGCAATCGCAACCACAGTCTGTGTTCGCAACACAGTGCGGGGTGAATTTATGAATGAAAGTTCTGTGACAAAACGATATCGTTACGTATCCTCACGCTTTTTAAGTGGGTATACGTAAATCCTTGGCCTTTCCTAGTGGGTATACGGCGTATACCTGCGTATCATGTAGACTACACCACTGTCTGGAACCATAAATAATGAGTGGTGTTTCTCGTTAATTAAACACGTCCCACGTGCGTGTGCGTCTACGTGTTTGCTTTGTTCATGTGTCTCTGAAACCAGAAGATCCTTAATAGGTTTTTCAAAGCAGCTCTGATAATGAAGCTGGCTCGAGTGTTCCTCATGAATCCACATGAATCAGGCTTGTTTAGTGTTCACTCACAGGACAGATCGCACCTGGAGAGTGTGTGAGATGTCTCAAACACACACACACACACACACACACACAGACTTGAGTTGAACTGATCCTCAGGGATTTACACCTCTCTGCATAATCCTGCTTATGATCTTCAGTTTGACCTTCATACGAACGCTGGACCCTAACCGGATCAAACGTGTGTGTGTGTGTGTGTGTGTGTGTGTGTGTGTGTGTGTGTGTGTGTAGCATTTGTTTTCCTAACACTTAACATATTTATCACAAATTTGTGTTTATATCATATGGAATTTATGGTGCGTTTAAATGCATCATGTAATTGTATATTAATCGAACACCGGCGAGAGAACGCTGCTAGAACCTGCTGGAAAATTCCAGCATTTAGCGGAAGCTAGCAATCGACAAATTAACATAAACATCTGCTGTAACATCTGTAACTTTAACTGTTATAACGGGGTAGTTACATGAGTGCATGCGTGCTCCTCGAAATAAATCTGTCTAGTGATTCTTTTAGATTTCACACAAATGGAGTAACAAACCATGGGCTGACGTGAACCGTGCAGTGAAGAGTTTGTGTCTCCACACCATGTTTCCTCAGAATCAGCTGAGCACCTGTACAAAAGCCCTGGAGAGTTCTGAGGAGCTGCTGGAAACGGCCAATCAGACGCTCTGCTCGTCCGAGACGGACGGCTTCGCTCAGGTACACGCCCACTCCCGATACGGCCCTTTCCTTCTGCCTCAATTTGGATCTGAAATGATGGAAATAAAAATAAAAAAAAAGCAGCAGCATCAGCAGCAGAAGAAGTGTTGAAGATTCCTTTCATATGAATTCTAGTTCATTTAACCCTGTAAACTGTTTCTAACATCTTGTTTGTGTATTTTTTTTATTTCGTTTGTAGACAAAAAGCAGTAGAACACAATGCAGCACGAGTCCGTCAGTAAACCGGTTATTCAAACATCTTTTCTTGTTTCATAGCAAATTTGTTATTTCTAATGACCTCATGATATCGGGATCTTTTTGGTATTACTTATTTATATATTTATGTATTTACATATTTTATTTAAATACCGGTCGGATTTGTCGCTCTCTGCTGAAGTAACATGTCTGTGGATTGTACGTGACATCATCGTTGTAAGAAAGTGGCGCTTGTTACCGTCACCGCTCGTCTCGGCTGTCTCTGTGCTCGTGGTGACTGATGTATTGTTTAATTCTTTCTTTTCTCTCTCTCTCTCTCGCACTCTCTTTCTCTCTCTCTCTCTCTCTTTCTCTCTCTCTCTGTCTGTCTCTCTCTCTCTCTCTCTTTCTCTCTCTCTTTTTCCCTTTCTCTCTTTCTCTTGCTCTCTTTCTCTCACTCTCTCTTTCTCTCTTTCTTCTCCTCTTCTGCTTTCAGGCGGCTAAAGACATAAAGGATAGGTACAGTACACCTGGAGTCTTTATTTACTTTTATTTAGAGCGCTGCACTGTTTAGTGTTTTCCCTCCTAAACCCTTATAGTGGATCAGTCATGCTTTAGACTTCGCAGTTCCCTTTTCTGATTGGTCAGAAGGTGATTAGTTCCCTTTTCTGATTGGTCAGAAGGTGATTAGTTTTCATCATGCACAGATCTTATCTTCAGTGATCTTCTGAGTAAAGTTACACACACCATTAATTGTAACAATAAACAGATTTTAAAAAACGTCCTTTTTAAATAAATAATTAGATGATCATTACAGGACGTCCGCTTCACTGGTTGTTTTACTGTCACGCAGATTGTTCCTCTGATCGCAGTTTATTTAGAGGACATCTGGTCCAAAGACTATTTAACAGCATGACTGTTCTTCTGGAGGTTAAAAATACACGTGTAAATTAAAAAAAAAGGAGGGGGAATGTAAAACAGTACGCTAGTCTGCAGAACGTAGATGAGTTCATTACAACCCACACACCTTCAGCATCATCATCATCATCATCATGATCACTAGCCAAGAGCTTTCCACCTTGTCTTATTCCTTCTCCACTCATCACCATTTCCTTTCTCTTCCCTTCTCTTTGTTTTTAGATCAAAGGTTTTATGTGACCGTGTTGAAGCAGAGTATCTGAGCGGAGTTTTTCGCCCTCTACTGTCCGAAAGCATGCATGATAAAAACCAGGCATTTGAACGTTAGAACGAATATAAGCATCGCATCCAACACGAACTCTCATCGGAGCCACAGTGTGGTTCTTTAGTCAGGTCAGAACACACCGAACACAATCGGCGCTCAAAGCGTCTGAGCGAGGAGTTTAGTGAGAAAGTGACTCTGAATCGATTCATCTGTAGGAGGTGAATCAGACATGCTGTGTGCTTTGGGTTGCAGTTTATTTATTTATTTAAGATGTTAGCTTCTTGTTTTATTTTCAGGACATTTTCTACCCTAGGTGTTCCTTGCATAGAACCACAGACTAAAGAATCGGTTTTGCTCGGAGTTAAACGAGGTGTCGAAGCTCGTTTGACTCGTTGCATCAACCGACTGATATATCAGTCAGGTGTAACCTTAATATCTCTTATTACCCTTCGGTCACATGCTGGACATCCGATCTGCTCAGGTGTGATGACATCAGAAGCTTGTTATAAAAAAACTCCTGTTTTATTCCTCTCACATGCTCTGTGCTGTGGATCCTCAGGGTTTCTGTTATGCATGATCATTTTATGCATGTTTACTGATTCAGTTATGAAAACGCTTCTGTGTTCTTGTGTGTTAACTGTGGTGTGTGTGTGTGTGTGTGTTTGTGTGTGTGTGTGTGTGTGTGTGTGTGTGTGTGTGTGTGTGTGTGTGTGTTGTGCAGTGTTACCATGGCCCCAGCCTTTCGTATCTCTCTAAAAGCTAAAGCGAGTGACAGTATGAGTCACCTGATGGTAGACTTCACTCAGGAGCGAGAGATGCTTCAGGCCATCAAATTTCTCCCAGGTCAGTTTCACAAAATGCCACACACACGCACACACACAGAGACACACACAGAGTCAGACACACATACACACACAAACAGAGACACACACAGACACACATGCAGAGACAGAGACACACACACACACAAACACACACACACACACAGAGACACACTCACACACACACAGGCACACACAGAGACACACACAGACACACACAGAGACACTCACTCACTCACACACACACACACGCACAGACACACAGGCACACACACAGGCAGACACACACAGAGAGACACAGGCACACACACACAGACAGGCATACACACGCACACACACAGAGACACACACAAACAGAGACACTCACTCACGCACACACACAGACACACACACACACACAGAGGCACACAGGCAGACACACAGGCACACACAGAGACACAGACACACAGGCACACACACACACAGAGACAGGCACACACACACACACACACAGGTGAAACAGGAAGTAAAAAGGAAAAACAGCCTGCTCTACATCACACTCTATATAACAGTCAACATTTTTCACCACTCACTAAACTTTTACAAACTCTCTCGATTTTAAAAATAATATTTCAAACACCATTTTAAACTCGCTTCAGTTCAGCGATGCGCTGGTGTGTGTGGTGTCACGTTAGTCTTACAGGTGAATTAAGTTTGTTTTGAATATAATTTGTTAAATGTGTTACTTTTTTTTTTGGGGGGGGGGTAAATTTTCTCAGGAGTGAAACCCCCCCACCTTTAAAATTTTTTTTTGCATATTCATGCATATTCATAGATGGGTGCATTGTTCTCCATGATTGATTAGTAGCCTCTCTTTTGTTCTTGCTTCACATGTAGTTCCTGCTACTCCGGAGATCGTGGAGTCGGAGTGTCAGGTGTATGATAACTCCGTCACGGTGCTGTGGACTTTACCAGAACCAGACTCTAAAATTGACCACTACATTGTTGAGTACCGGCGAACGAACCACGAGGGACCTCCGCGTGCTCGTGAGGAGCATCCGTGGATGGTGGTGGAGGGGATTAAAGAGACCCAGTACACGCTCACAGGTAAAACGAGGGATGTTGGAAAGGAATGTTCATCGTTCAACTCTGTGTGACACCTTGTCTGAGTTACAGAGTTACGTTCGTGCGACTAGTTTTTTATTTGTTTCCGTGTGTAATGCTAACGTTTGTGTGTGTATTTGAGCAGGTCTTCGCTTTGACACACGCTACATGACGTTTCGGGTGAAGGCATGCAATAAAGCTGTAGCGGGAGAGTTCTCTGAGCCGGTTACTCTGGAGACATCTGGTGAGACACACACACACACACACACACACACATACACACACACATAAAGATTAATGAGGCATTATGTTATTGACTGGTACAAAACTTCTGAGCCGACAAGCTGTACAGCTAAAGAAAGCAAACGCACTCCTGAAAAAAACACACACACACAAACACACACTTTTGACCAACTTTAATATTTTTTTTCTCTGATTCCTCAAAGTAGATTCAAATAAAAAGTGAAAGACAAAATAAAAAGCAAGTAGAACCAAAAAAATTATGAAATAAAATGAATTTTTATTTTAGAATTTGGAAAACAGTATTTATTTTATAAACTTTTAATAACAGAGACTAATACTGACATCACTGTATGTCTTTTCTGCAAAATGTTACTCTAAACTTTATTCCACTTCATCATTATGCAGCAATGCATAATTTTTTTAATTTTTATTTTGATCTGTTTCTCCTTTTCTCTCCAGCGTTTGTGTTTAAGCTGGACTCGGGTTCGGCTCACCAGAACCTAAAGGTAGAGGACCTGAGTGTGGAGTGGGACAGCAGCGGTGGGAAAACGGCCATCCAGGACATCCGCAAGGAAAAGAACAGGACCGGCTCTCCTATGCACTCTCCGGCCAGGTCCGGCCCACTTCTCCTGTACCAATCAGAATCTTCAGTCTTAGTGAAGGGGGTGTGGCTTTGGTGATTCAGTCCCAGAAAAGGGGGTGTGGCTTCTGTGATTCAGTCTTAGTGAAGGGGTTGTGGCTTTGGTGCTTCAGTCCCTGTGAAGGGGGAGTAGCTTCTGTGCTGTAGTCTTAGTGAAGGGGGTGTGGCTTTGGTGATTCAGTCCCAGAAAAGGGGGTGTGGCTTCTGTGATTCAGTCTTAGTGAAGGGGGTGTGGCTTCTGTGCTTTAGTCTTATTGAAGGGGGTGTGGCTTTGGTGTTCCAGTCCCAGTGAAGGGGGTGTGGCCTTTGTGCTTTAGTCTTATTGAAGGGGTGTGGCTTCGGTGCTTGTCTTAGTGAAGGGGTGTGGCCTGTGAGTCAGTCTCTGTGAAAGGGATGTGGCTTCTGTGCTTTAGTCTTAGTGAAGGGGTGTGGCTTTGGTATTCCATTCCCAGTGAAGGGGGTTGAGGAAAAGATGGATGAGGAGAAGAGAAGAGATAGATAGAGAGAGTAGAATAAGAAGGAAAAAAAGTATTTCAGAAGTTTAATTAGCTTCTTTATTCAAGGCCTTTAGGGATTTTTTTAGGTAGGTTTAATAATTTAATTCATATGTATTAATGTTGTGTTGTATTTTATGTGTTAGATGTTTTGTTAATTGTATTTGGAGGTGATTTGTGCTTTAGGGAACACGTGCCTCAAGCTGCGTGCACTGCTCACGTGTGTTAATGTCTCCACAGGACGGCCATGATGTCTCCAAAGAGAGCGCCGTCAGCGCGGGTGGGTCGAGACCGCTTCACGGCCGAGTCCTACACCGTCCTGGGTGAGTAGACGGAGAAATAATGTCACTTAGAGTTCACTGCATTCTTTGTTCTTGGGCTTTAGTGGATAAAGAAGAAAATGGTTCTTTTGACATAACATGATGAAAATCTCACTGTGGTTTCTCACTCGCAGGTGACACCATAATCGATTCAGGGCATCACTATTGGGAGGTTCGGTTCGATAAAGAGAGCAAGGCCTTTGCCGCGGGCGTGGCACTGCGTTCTCTCGGCCGATTCGATCAGCTCGGGAAGAGCAGCGCCTCCTGGTGCATCCATCTCAACAACTGGCTGCAGCAGAACCTCAGCGCCAAGCACAACAACAAGGCCCGTACCCTGGAGTGCCCCATCCCAGAGCGCATGGGTATCTACTGCAACTACGACGATGGTGAGGACACCACGGATAGACTCGCATTTCAGAACTAGGAGTGAGGACGAATAAAACAAACCCCCGTCAAATAAACCCCTGTGTCTTTGTAGGAAAATCACATCCTCAAATCTAGACTGGTCACATGTCAGTACAGAGTCTTACCATGATGGACTGAGTATTTGTAATAGTATTAATAATAGTAATAATCTAGTAAGAGTATAATTTACTAAAGTAATAAGATATTATTATATATTATGTATTACAATATGGAATCTCAGCTTATTGTTAATAAAGACATCGGACTTCTGGTCAGAGAAAAATGACATTTTATCTGTAAGTAAAAAACCGGTTCGTTGTATGAAGTGAATTAAAGGTTAGAATTACAAATAAACTGGAACAGAAATGCAGTACTGTTTAATAAATTATTTAAAAAAAAAAAAAAGACAATAACTACTACTACTACCTTTTTTTAAAGATATTTCATACACAAAGACAATTCAGATTGCTTTAGGTAACTAAGAGTAACATAAAAGAGGAAGAAATTTATATTATTTATTTCATATATATATATATATATGTGTGTGTGTGTGTGTATATGTATAAAAGCACAAAGTGTAGGTGGAGGTTTTTTTTTCACACTCTACATACCACCTTATCTTTTATTGTGTAATTCTATGTGAAATCCTGCGTCACACGAATTTCCCCTTACGAAACAGTTTTTTTTGTTTGTTTATCTGTCTTTTTACCTTCCAGGCACGTTGTCTTTCTACAACGCCAAAACCAAGACACTCCTGCATACCTTTAGGACCAAGTTCCAGCAGCCGGTTATTCCAGCTTTTATGGTAAGCTGCTGTTAATTCGTCTCATTGAAACTATCTTTAGTGTTTTTCTGTATGTGAAATGTCATGAAATGATGTCATGCAACTCGATGCTATAAAAAGCGGAACGTCTGCGTCACGTCCTGTTTACAGACGGTTTGTTTTGGTTTTAGAAACACGTCTGTAAAGATTTACAAAGACACTTCGTATTAATATAGTCGTAATAAAAAGATATGAGATCCAAAAACGATTTCAGCAACAGATACAAGTGACGTTTTAATTAAGATTTTCAAGGTAGATTTTTTTTTTTTATAGATTTTGCTTTTAAATCTCGAGTCGTTCCTCCTATCAATCCGATGCGCTTTGTGGTCCGACGTTTCTTCGGTTCCCTGTTTACAACTGTAGTTCCTATTTGTGATTAGTTTTCAAGTATTCCATTCAAATGAATAATAACAATAATAATAATAACTTGGAATGAAGTAGCAGATATTTTTGCTTTTGAGAATGCAGCTAGTTCCTCATCAGGTTCCTGGTACTCTGTTGTTTTTACTCTGAAACCTTTCACACTCATTTCACATGATTTAATGTGGTTATATTTCAAGGTTGAAGACATTTCAGTTCATAACCAATGTGTTAAAGATGTTAAGTATTAACATTTCATGCTTTGGGACCGTGTGTAGGTGTGGAACGGCAGCTTCTCGGTTCAGACAGGTCTGCAGGTTCCCACCATAGTGCAGTGTGGCCAGAAAAGGAGCAGCAACGCCAGCAGCTCCAACGCCAGCCTCACCTAGACCTCCACTCGCCATCCTCCACTCGTCTTCCTCCACTGCTTTGTAGAACTGTTGCCTGTCACTCAGGCTCTTGGAGGCCGCGGGATGTACCCATGTTTTCGCCCCGGTGTCTGGAAATGGAGAGAATAAAGAATAAAGAAGCTCCAGCGCTTTGTGCCTTTCAGCCTTCTCATTTCATCCATAAATGCAGACGTCCACACAGCAGTGTGATTAATTACAGTGCAGCTTAATTACAGTTCTGTCAAATGCTCTTGTGTTTCTCATGACAAACGTGAGGTGACATTTAGGCTGTTTAAGATTTGACACAAGAATGTGTGAGATAAATTGACAAAGGTTTATGGGTTAAATCGTGAATGTGAGAGTATTTTACGAGTGAATGTTATGTTAGTGTGAATGTGAAAGCGTTTTCTTAAAGAATGTGGAGTTTGTGTGTGATTGCAAATGTATGTTGTGATAAAATGCATGTGTTTGTGTGAATGCGGGTTATTTTTCTGATTGAATGTGAGTGTGTGTGTGTACCTGGCAGGGGCAATACCATGATCAAGGATGTGGTTTGCCCAAAGCGAGGCTCAGCCATTGCACTCAGGCTGTGCTGACCTTTGCGAATTTCCCAAATGGGGGAATATCGACTGCATAATTTCTGATAGTGGGGGACTGCGTTTGCGCTCTCCCCTGTTTTTATTTTTAGAGTCTGAGGGCAGTCTTGGCCTAATGGTTAGAGAGTCTGACTTCTAACCCGAAGGTTGTGGGTTTGAGTCTCGGGCCGGCCACGACTGAGGAGCCCTTGAGCAAGGCACCGAATCTCCCCCAACTGCTCCCCGGGCACCGCAGCATAAATGGCTGCCCACTGCTCCGGGTGTGTGTTCACGGTGTGTGTGTGCACTTTGGATGGGTTAAATGCAGAGAACGAATTCTGAGTTTGGGTCACCGTACTTAGCTGTATGTCACTTCACACTCACTTTTTTTAAATGTAAGAGTATTTTATGTGGTGTTTGTTGGTGTTTGTGTGAATGTGGGTTATTTTCTGTCCGCGTGTGAATGCGAGAGCATTTTGTGAGTGAAAGTGAGTGTCCGCGTGTGAATGTGAGTGCATTGTTTTTGGCACATGCGGGGTGAAATTCAGTGTG
This sequence comes from Tachysurus fulvidraco, assembly GCF_022655615.1. Classification (NCBI taxonomy): domain Eukaryota; kingdom Metazoa; phylum Chordata; class Actinopteri; order Siluriformes; family Bagridae; genus Tachysurus; species Tachysurus fulvidraco. Next base: position 1,820,334 of record NC_062531.1, read on the forward strand.
AGTGCTTTGTGTTTAATGTCTGAGGTTTAGCCTAATTGTGAATCTTTTTGTCAGTGTGAGAACACATATTTGTGGTCAATTTGTGAATGTGAGTGCCTTTTTTGGTGTGTGTGTGTGTGTGTGTGAGGGGAAAATTGAGTGCAGATGCTTTTGTATGAATGCAAGAGCATTGTGTGTGTGCACGTGTGTGTGTGCACGTGTGTGTGTGCGCGCGTGTGTGCATGCGCGTGTGCGCGCATGTGTGCATGTGTGTGTGTGTGTGTGTGCATGCGTGTGTGTGTGTGTGTGTGTGTGTGTGTGTCTGAATGAGGTAAAATTGTATAGGTGACTAGGTGTTTATGTCTTTTATGAATATTTGTGTGCACTTGTTTAATATATAAGATAAAATTGTGAATTTTAATGTTTTTTTTTTGTGTGAATGCGAGAACAATTTATGGGCACACATTTTAAACAAATGCTCTCACATACAATTTTATGTGTGTATGATAGATAAATGTGAGCATGTTATATCATTTGTAAGAGTATTTTGCAGGTGTGTGAGTGATACAGTACTATATAACAGCCTGAATGCCACCTCATAGCAAACCAAAATATTCTATAGATTATTTTTCTTTTAATGGATCCCATTCTGTCTTGTCTTTGTTTTAACACGGTTTCGCACTGAATGTCTTATTGTAATTCTGAATGCTTCTTAAGTAAAATGTTATATTCAGAGACAGTTTAGCACAAAAACTTAAATGAATGCTAGTATTAAAACGCTTCCTGTAGAATACAGACAACGTTATTGTGCCAGCAGACGTCCGTGAGGAGTGAAAATACGAGGCGTGTGTGTGTGTGTGTGTGTGTATGATGATGATGATGTACCATAGTGTATTGCTGCCTTTTTTTCCAATAATGGCGAACATTTCATATTTGTTTTTGTTGCCCACAGAAGTGTAAAGACAAAAACAGGCCATTCCAGTTACCTCCACAAATATTTACAATGTTTTATCATGTCTTTCTGATTATGTGCACAGAGACAATGCACTTAAATATGACGCTCTGCCGCCTGAACACGAGACCTTGTGTGTTTTTTTTATTCTCACTCACACTATACTGCAGATTGCTGTATATCTCTGTATATAAACCATTAATGCTTTTCTGCCGAAACTGTAGTATTATATAACAGACTGCCAAGTGTAATTCTCCGCAACGTAATAAAACGATAAGACGGACGTTTGTGCTTGTGTTTCTTTAAAGTCTCTGTACAGCTTTGAGCTAGTGATCAGATAAGTTTATCTACCACAGTAATATTTTTATACCATCATTTAGAATACTGTATGGATTAGCATTAGCTAATGCATTAGCAGCTATCTTCTTGTTTACAGTATTTAGCTAATTAGCTAAGAGACAGATAAAACCTCTGTAAAGCTAGCAGTCATTCTTTCATCTTTTCTTACTCATTTTTAAAATCAATGACAAAATACATCACTGTATCGAGTCTGTGTCTGTTGCTATAGCAACGAGTTTGTATTAAAGCCAGCATATTCATATGAACGTCACAATGTCTTCCATTTGACCAATCAGATTCCAGAACACAGTCAAGGCTCATTCAGGAGAAATTTCCACCAAGTGAACATTTATTTATTTATTTATTTATTTATTTATTTATTTATTTACATAGTATTTGCAGCATTTGTGTTCATTTATTCGTTTTCATTCTTGTGCTTTTCACAGAATTGAGTATAAGAGCGAACATAGAAATTTTTTTTTTTTAGTTTGAAAAATTATATACTTTATTGTGCTTAATGTACACCATCTATTACAAATACAAACAAATGTGGATTAGTCACTGAAGCCACATCCGTCATGGATACACATACGTCGCTTATTTACTCGAAAGTACAACACTGTTAAGAATACACTAGGTTATAAAGAAGACATAACACAGGAGAGTAGGAAAAATGTTAGCAATAATGCTATACAGAAGATTTTGATTAGCAAATAAAATGCTATACACTGATTTACTGTCAGAACAGATGTTAAACATAGACGGTAATGTGGCAAGGAGACACTTTTACCTGATTTACACTGAGTACTGGGCCAAAGGGGGAAAAAACAACTGTGGGATCAATGAACTGTCAATCTTCAAGATGCTTCAGAGCATCCAGCCAGCTGGACAACACTCTCACTCTCACACACTCACACACACACACACACACACAGAGCTCATTGGTCTCCTCCAATCGTACATTCTTGGCTCAATTCTGCAGAGATTTTCACTAAATGGCTCCTTCATATTTGCTGGTTGGCCAGGGGTCAGAGGTCACTTTTCACAAACAACACATCTACTCTGTAGTTTCTGCCTTAGCTCTTCATCAAAACCTGTGAAGGAGAAAAAACAGTTTTTAACATTCTCCACTTCCTGTTCCATTTTTAATCCAGACTTAAAGATAGTCTGTAATATCATCATATTATAATTTACATCGGCGCCTTTTATGGATTATTAACCTGATGTATAAAACTAATTTACCTAAACATAAGATAATAATTGAAACAAAAATGTTGTAATAAGCTCATAAAGAGTGAGTAATACATTGAAACATTATTGTGTCTAACGAATAATTTATGAAATCATTAGCAAGTTTAACCTTTTAATTAAACATTAATTTCGAGTTCGGTTGTTATTGTGAGTTTTCTAGCTCTCTAAAAAAATGTAATTCAAAAAAAATACTGCAATGTTAAAAAAAGTTAATCACACTGTGCTTTTCTGTTTATATATTTCTGGCCCTGAAAGGAACTTAAAAAAGCAACACACAATGAATTCACAGTTTCAGCACAGGAGTTAAAAATAGGGAAAAGCCTGTGGTCAGTGTTTTGTAATTGCAGTTCACCTCCGAGACAGCAGAGGGCATTAAATTCTTACATTTTGCCGCTTTAAGAGTTCTGAAAGTAATCTAGAGACACACACATGTCTGTTCTCTGTTAGAAATTATGAAGTTCTTCCATACTCTTAGTTAGAACTTTGGGGACAGCCGTCGGTGGGGTCGACAGTTTCGGCTTTGTTTCCATGGTCACGGTGGCACTGCGTGGGCGTGTCGATGGTGGAAGCAAAGCTCCGCCTGCAACAAAGATTACATCAACATGTGACTTTTTCTTTCTGGACCTTTTTCTGTTTTGTAAATCAGGACCAAACATAAACAGATTCAGTGGCTATTTTTATGGTCTAAGCTCCTGAGTACAGTAGCTAGTTAATTATCTAGCAACACTAAGCACGCTAACTAGCTCAGAAATATTGTAAGATCTACACTATAATACAATGATGATTAAACGATGACTCAGGTCACTTACCCGGACCTATCTGCAGGTCAGGCATGGACGTCTGATGTGGCAAAGTTCTCACTGTGAACAACACGACAATGTTTCACATAATCATCTAAAACATCTTACACCACTTTTCTTCCACCTTTTTCTGTACTTTCTTCTGAATTTGTCTCTGATTTGAGTGACCAACAAGATGAATTCAAGCTAAATTTGTCTTTATGTTTGTATATCATCCCAATGTTTACCTAAAGTTAACAGGTTTGCTAGACAAACAAGCTAATGCTATCTTCTTGCTGACTGTAACGTCAAGACCCAATGTTTGCAAGTCACGCTAAATAGCTTTCAGCTATTATAAATAGTTAGTTAAACTTAACATTCCAGCAGAGAAAATGCTAACTAGTATATTGTTTTATTGCTGCTAAATTACACAAGTAGCTATGTTTTCTCTTAGTGAGTTAGCAAATATCTATTGTATATAGCAAGCTACCTAACATTATACTGTGCCATTTAAACCAGTAGCCAGGATACCTAACAAGCTGTCTAACTGGGTTAACTATTAACCAGAGTAACTCACAATTTAGCTAGAATCAGGTTAAAACCAGTAACAAATCTCACTAGCAAACTAGCTACTATAAACTACATTACTGTACTGGGTTTAAACTAGTGGTGTAATAAAGTAGCAAACTAGCTAAAATGACACTGTTAGCTAACATCACAACTGGAAATCCTTGCTTAAAGAAACTCAGAAAAGTTTAATTTATTTATTCTCCTCTCAGTGATAGATTTTAATGGTTGCCATTAATATTAGTCATGTTTGCTAACATGTTTCCTGATAATATGCTAGCAATTGCATAAAGACATGATACCAGCAGCCAGGAACATTCAAAAACTAGCTAACATTAAGTTTGCTAGCAGCTCAGGTTACCAGTTTTAAAACAACAGTTAACCTAATATTTGTCTTTTCCTTTCCACAGCAAAATAGTTAACATTCAGCTAATTATTATAGTGTGTAAAAAATAGCTAGGTTTGCTACAAAGTCTTAGATTTCATGAGCTTTCATGAAATTTCTCAGTCCTCATTTTCCACGAGTTAGCAGTGCTGTGATTATCCCTAATTTTTACCTTTGTTGTCTAAATATTTATTGAAAAAAAAAAGGCAGACTTTTTACCTGGGGCCTGAGACGAGACAATAGGTGGGACGTATGCTTCTTCATCATCCTCCTCATCTGAAATACATACACACACACACACTTTACACACACTCTACACATACTTTACACACACTTTACATGCACACTTTACATGCTCACACACACACACACACACACACACACACACACACACACACACACACACACACACACACACACACACACACACACACACTCTTTACATGCACACACACACACACACACACACACACACACACACACACACACACACACACACACACACACACGCACTTTACATGTACACACACACTCTACACACACTTTACACACACACACACTTTACACACGCTCTTAATACAATTTACACACACACACTGTATACACACTTTACATGCATGCACACAAACTGACCTGAGGAGTTCAGGTAGATGTTCTCTTTTGGATCAGAACGTTTCTTCCTTGGAGCTGAAAGATGATATTAATGATAATGTTTTATTATGTGCTTGTGTATATTTAAATATTTAGTATTTGTGTGTGTGTGAGCGTGTGTGTGTGAGATACCTGGTTTGGGAGGGAGTGGTTTGGGGGTCGCAGAGCTGCTGGATGCACAGCGTACACTCTTCTCTCCATTTTCCTTATTGTCTTCTACATACACTAACAGAAAAAATATAAACTGTGGATTACTGAAAAAGTATAGGCATTATTGAGCATGCTCACAACACACACACACACACACACACACACACACACACACACACACACACACACACACACACACACACACACAGAGTTATGAAACTGTTAACATTAGACTGAAAACACTCTACTGTGTACCGCAATTATAATATATAACAGAACCACTGGCCAGGTTATAATTAGCATCCTCGCTATTATTATTCATCTTGACAGACTGATATAGTCTATTTTTTTTAGACTGATTTATTCTATTATTTTACTTTCATTCAGCTTCCCTCTACCTTTTTTACACACAGTCACGATGTTAAAAATAGGTCAGTGACAAACCGAAAATACAATCAGATTCACACACAAGGGCGAGTAGTAACAGGGCTGGGTGTGTTGTGTTGAAGGAAATGTGTGCGATATTTCCAAACTGTGGGAATGCTTCCTTGTCTGATTACTGACATAAGACTTTCTAGTTAAGTGTTAGGTAATTCTATGGAAAATACGGAAATGAACTTGAGTCTGATCTAAAGTGGGTCAGTGTTTTTGTGTGTTTTTCCCTCTGTTGATAATCTTACACGGAATTTTAGTGTTGAAGATAAATCTGAGCTGCTTTTTAGATGAACAAACACTCGGAGCATCTCGGAGAGCAGAAACGGGTTTGATATCAACATTTACTCTGAACATACAAACATTTGTGTGGAAATAAAATAACATTTTTTTGTATTTTTGGATCTTTTCTATTAATATATCACATCTAGTATTGTAAAGAAAAAAACAGAAATACTGATAAAACACAACAAATTCCTAAGTGTGTATTTTCATATGAGCTTCATATTAACACCATTGTGGAGTGAGACACGATAAAGACGTTCAATCTACGTGAACACGACACAAACAGTAGGAAACAACGTTTTTTTGGCCTCTGGGGGAAAAAAATCGATATTCAGATTAAATGAGATTTGTGAAACTATTCTGAAGATTACTTCTAAGAATTTTTCCTGTTTAGACAAAATCTAACACAAAAATGTGTTTGTGAAAACGTTCCTTCAAGTAAAAAACAATCTAGTATTAAAACGTTTCCTGTAAAATACAGACAGCGTGTATTGCTGCCTTTTTCTGACATCACTAGGAAAAATTCTGCAAAGCGTTAAAGCCTAGACTCTTACTTCTAACTTCATGTTACAATATGTCAATTTCATTTGAACTTGTCTTCTTACCAATGCTTTCTTCGTATGTGTGCTCTAGAATCAAGGGCTTGAAAACTCCTCCTGTCTTCTCCATCAGATAGTTTATCACATCCTGCAGTGAGGTGCAAGAAATCTGCAACAAGAGAGCGAAGTGTTTGATTCTTTATCAAAAAACAAACAAACAAAAAAACAAACAGAAAACAAAACAAAAACAGTGATAAACACAGCTGAACGTTAAAACTTATATCCTGTGGTAGTAATATTCATTCATTCATTCATTTTCTACCGCTTATCCGAACTTCTCAGGTCACGGGGAGCCTGTGCCTATCGCAGGCGTCGTTGGGCATCGAGGCAGGATACACCCTGGACGGAGTGCCAACCCATCGCAGGGCACACACACTCTCATTCACTCACACACTCACACACTACGGACAATTTTCCAGAGATGCCAATCAACCTACCATGCATGTCTTTGGACCGGGGGAGGAAACCGGAGTACCCGGAGGAAACCCCCGAGGCACGAGGAGAACATGCAAACTCCACACACACAAGGCAGCGGCGGGAATCTAACCCCCAACCCTGGAGGTGTGAGGCAAACGTGCTAACCACTAATAGGAAAATAATAGGATTATTTTCCTAATAGGAAAATAATCAGTGACAAAGTTGAAGCATGTCACTACGGCCACTGGCCAATGCCAAAAAAAATTTTTGTTTAAAAGAACATTTTTAATTTGTTTAAGTGGCTCGTCCTTTGTGTGATTAGTTACTATGGAAATGATAATGTGTTATATTGAGCGCATTAATATAAAGCAGAAAATGAACCCACAGATTCTGACCAATCAGAATCCAGCATTCAACAGCGCTGTGGCTCTCTGCTGGTTACTGCATTGTAAACCTGCCACGTCTCATGGTCTCCTGGATCTGGAGCTTACCTACAGACTTTTTTTTCACTACTCTTACCTGTTATTGTATGACGACAATAAAGTCCTCTTATCTGTGGCAACATTATAACACTGCACTAATCAAAAAGTCTGCTTGCTCTTTATCTCAGTTTGCATGGGTTGTAATAAATGTAAATGGTAACAGCTTTAGAAAAGTGATTAAGCTATTACTTGCATACGACACACACACACACACACACACAAGAATGTGTGTTATCTAAGTTCCTGACTGATCATTAATCATGTTTATGATTTTCCAGAGACGCTTTACTTCCTTGTACTGGAAAGTACCTTGTACTGGAAAAAAGCTGAATATGAGCCAAAAACAGTGAACAGCTTCAGCATAAATCTGTGTTATGAATCACTGTACGATTGTACGGAATGTTCTTTCTAACAGCGTCCTACTCACTGGATTGTCGAGAGCGATGGAAAATCCTCCTTTAGGGACCCGTGTCACTCGGTAATGTCGGAAAACCGGCCTACAAAATAAGAAAGGAGTGAAAAAAGGACGTAGCATTTCAACACTTCATACCTTTCATTGTCACTCATCACGAGGTGTAGTATTAACATGATAACACATAGCCGAGGGTGAACAGGACATGTCCACCTAACGTTTACGCAACACACCGTACATCTCCAAACTTCTGTCTGCATGATTCCATCTGTCTCTTTTTATGGTTGTTTTCTAAATGGGTTTATTTTAAAAGCGACAAGAGTTTTTTTCTGTGTAAAGTCTATTAAAAATAAGCGTGAGTATATGGGTATGCATGCATGGATCTATATATACATAGACATACCTGTGTGTGTGTGTGTGTGTGTGTGTGTGTGTGTGTGTGTGTGTGTGTGTGTGTGTGTGTGTGTGTGTGTGTGTGTGTGTGTGTGTATGTGTGTGTATGTGTGTGTGTGTGTATGTGTGTGTGTGTGTGTGTTACCCATCAAACTCCTGCCTCGTAGTAACAGCAAAAGAGTTTCCGTCTCTGCTGGGTCTGAGCAGCAAGTTTCCTTTATCTTTGTGTTTTTCCAAAAGGATCTCAGCGTCTTCTCGCAACGCTCTGTGAAAACACCTACAGAACCAAGCACAAAACATACCGACGTGTCACGTCATGCCACAGAATGAGAATATCAGCCTGTCAGTCATGCTGGAGTCTAAGCCAGTAGATGTCAGAAATAATAATAAATACATCAGCCAAGAATATCAAGAGTCTGAACTTTAAATATTGGTGACAGTTTATTGATCTATGAAGGCAGGAGTCTGAACTTTTGTTGATAGACTCACTCGGGACTCTAAATCTCTTGCGCTCTAGCACACTGGCCCATACAGTACATACAAACTCTGTACATACTGTTGGTTATAGAACAAGGGTCTAAACTTGGTGATTTATTGATTAATAATAAATTAACAAGAGTCTGAACCCGTATGTAGAATATCAGTCAATTGAAGTAGAAGTCTGAAGAGGAGTGTGTGAGATATCAGTGTGATGTTAGTGTCATTTAGAACTTGTGAACTTGTGCTAGCATAATGGAGAATACGGCTAAGAGCTACAGGAACCAAATGAAATTACGTTTGGATTATTGGCTAGTCAAGTCCTTAAGAGCTACATCAACCCACTTAAAGAGTCTGAAAACTCTCTTGCTTTCTAGCCAATAAGGGCAGGAGTCTGAATTTTTACACTAGCATATCACAGAATTAGCCAAGGAGCCTGAATCTACTGAACTTAGTCTGAACTTACGCTGGCATTTCGGACACAACGGGCATGTAATTGTCTGGTTCTGTCGTAGCTACTGTTATAGAAGCTTGTGCGGACGTAGATTTTTCGTGAATTTCTTTGAGCCTCTCGATCTCCTTGTCCACAGCTTCCCTCAGCATGTGAATCTGACCAGGCAGCAGGTTGAGGGACGTGGGCACTTCCAGCTGTGAGACACAAACATCTGCAATTAAACCCTTATTCACTATCTATGTTTTTTGTCATGACAAACAAGACCAATGGAACTGGAGCAACAAAAACACCTAGTCAGGGTTTCTCAGGATAAAAGCTGGCAGGAAAGCCAAAGACAAAAATGAAAGGCATTTCCATAACAAACAAATACCCAGTGATTCACTTAGCGATGACGGCAAAACAATCCACATGTTTACAGTAATTAGGCTCTGATCGGAATCGTCTGATGAAAAGAGTTTGAAGCTTGAGGACACAGGAAATAACACAGATTTAAAATATCTATGTAAATGAGTTTATGTTGTAATGTAGTGCAAACTAAGTATGCAGAATCCACACAGAAAAAAAGGAATAATGTAATGATTTGCATTGACCTTGTGTTATGTGTGTGTGTGTGTGTGTGTGTGTGTGTGTGTGTGTGTGTGTGTGTGTGTGTGTGTGTGTGTGTGTGTGTGTGTGTGTGTGTGTGTGTGTGTGTATGCATGAAAATATATTTTTATTTCAGGCTCTGTTTAAATGCTGCAATCAGCCGATACGTGAAAGTGCGATGGATCAGAAGAAAGCAGAAGTAGAGACAGGAGGGTTATTTAATAAGCGTCAAACCTTAAGAGTCTTAACTTGTGCTGGGATATTGGGCAGTTTTCTGTAAATATATTATAATTCTGTGTTATATATTAGCCAACTGTGTTGTAATGACAGGAGGCTGAAGTCACATTATCATGTCAGCCAATGAGGACAGAAATGATGATCTGAAACATTAATAGAGGTAAAAGGAGGAAGCCAAATTAGTATATGAGCCGATTACAGAAATACGAAGCCAAGAGGAACAGAAACCTCAAGCTTTTGTGACAAGATAGGGAGAATATGCGGTCACTCTCGCTTATTGGCCAATGAGATGAGAAGTCTGAATTTATTCTGTCCAATCATCCAAGAGCAATACTCTGGACTGCTGTACTGGCTAGTCTGAACTTATGCTAGCAAATCAGCCAATAGGAAGAAGGGGATAAACTTATGCAGGTGTTTCAGCCAATAGGAAGAAGAGAATAAACCAATGCAGGTTGTAAGATGTCTGAACACTGGTATAGTGGCAAATAAACAGAAAAAAAGCTTTACTGACCTTAACTACAGAGAAGATGAAGCCTTTCCACAGCTCACGAGCTTCTAGACTTGGAGCCTGAAACATTAACAATAAAAACGCTAAACTTAATTACTGAACGTTACGCATTAGGTTTGATAGTGTGTGTTAACTGTACAGAATGACAGTGGATCTCAGTAAATTGATTCCATCTTTTTTTCAGAGAACTGGAAATAAATTCCCTGAAAAGATTTGATATATCGTCTCACCCGATCACATAATTCGGTGTAAACTCTTACTGTAAAAATAAGAACAATAAAATTCTTTGTTTAGCGGATAAAAGCCGACGCTCTTACCGTCAGGTAGATGTCATCGTCTTGTAAGCGCAGATGGAATCTTGCTGCGTCCAGTTTGCGATCGTGACTGCAGTCGTCAGTCAGGGAGATGAAGGTTGATAGTTCCAGCTTTTCCACATACTGATCTCACACGTACACACATACATGTTAGATGGCATAAAATGCTTTTGTACCATGCGGAAACCCCCCCCCCCCCCCCCCCCCCCAAAAAAAAAAAAAAAAAAAAAAAAAAAAAAAACTTACATTATTGTCCTTGCCGTTGTTGTAGAAGAATAGACAGCGTCCACACAAAGAAGTCCAAAATTTGCGACTAACCTAATAACAAAAATAAAAAGCAAAATGTTTCCTTTCCCCTGAACACATTTATCTGACACACTGTCATATTTATTAGGAGTGTGTATATGTTTAAAGTGTAATGCTATAATAAACAATAACACTGTAGCCATTACAACAAAGCTAGTATCAGCTAGCTTACTAACCTAGCTAGTTCGATTTCTTATTGAGTGTATGCAGACACTTTAACTCCACATGAAAAAGTTGGAATATTGTCAATGAAATATTTATTTGATTCAGCGTAAAGTAAATCTCCTCACACTGGCTTACTAACAGCACTCATTTTCACCAGCTCTTCATCATGTCCTCCATGTTGGCTTACTGCACCATGCAACCCGTTTGGTCAGGAGGCTAAAAAAGGCACTTGATTTCTGCAAACTTATATTTTTTTTTTTTCAATTACTGTTTTGACCAAATTGCTAAATATAGGGAAATTTGATTTTTTTGAAAAAGTTAGAATTTATCACTTATATTTTTATTTCAGCTTTATATTTATGACAATTTTTGGTCTTTATTTGCTAAAAAAAAAAAAAGGCTTATTTTTTTAATGGCTGATTTTGAGTTCAGTCGATTAAAACTGTCGATGCATGGATGTGTTTTTCCTGCCTGGTTAATGCTTGACATTCAGATGCTAAGGAGTAAGAAGTTATAGCAGCTGAAACGGCTGAACAGGTTTGAGGAATGAATGGAATGATGGAGAATCCTGTTATGTACTGTAGACGAAAACAGGCTCTGCCTTTCTCTCGGCTGAAAGCTGAACCTTGAACGAGTTCATTTGAAAGAGGCTCTTCATGAATAACAAAACATCATCGTGTATCATGTATCAGGGACATTCCTCAGACACCACAAATCACTGACACACTTTCCTTCTGAACTCGACTCTAAACCGGTGGCAGCTTCTGTTCCGTCACGGTATTAATCCGTAGATCAATAAACCATCGATCATTTACAAAAGTGACAGCTGTGACACAAAAATGATCATATGTTTTTACATATGACCTTATATAAACAATAATAATAAAAAAATGTTTCAATATTTATTTCACTAAAAATGGTGTTGTACTATCAGACACAGACAGGTGAGACTAAAACCTTGGTAACGCACTGCCAAGAAAACGTCAGTGAGCGTCGTGATGAATTCTTTTTATAATACTGTAACACCGGTTCAATTCAATTCAAGTTTATTTGTATAGCGCTTTTACAATAGACATTGTCTCAAAGCAGCTTTACAGAGCATAAACATAGAGCAGAAGGAAGACATAATTAAAGGAAATAACGAATGATAAAAGAAATAAGAATTTACAGGATAAAAATTCTAGGTTATTATTAGATGTATTGTCACCGGTGTCTGCTGTTGAGCAAACTGACTTCTGCCTGAGGTAATTATCACTCATACAGTGACTTGTATGGCAACAAAGTCATCATTCATTATCAAACAGAGCTGCTGAAATCTGGCGACATGAACAAGAGCGAGATTAGAGGCGGGCGTGTCAGGGGCCCGGCAAAGTAGAGAAAAGTTTATGTAAATGAGAAGACTACCAGCGACTACCAATGGGAGTGGGCAGCCTAGTGGTTAAGGTGTCGGGACTCCCAATCGGAAGGTTGTGAGTTCGATCCCAGGTCCACCGACCTGCCACTGTTGGGCCCCTGAGCAAGGCCCTTGATCCTCAATTGCTCAGCTGTATAAAAATGAGATAATGTAAGTCACTCTGGATAAGGGCATCTGTTAAATGCTGTAAATGTAAATGAGTGGACAGTACAAGTCACGTGATTCTTAACAAAGTGCACACGAGCGCACACACACACACACACACACACACACACACATGCACACAAACACTCTGCTTCTCCATTTCATATGATATGATGCAGATAAACTGAAGAATTTTATACACAAACGAATGAAATCTCCTTTCAGTGTGGTTCATTAAAACCCCTACGTTGTTACTATAGCAACCAGTTGTAGGGGTGATTACTGATGACTTCATAGTACAGCGACTGAATCACTGTATACGTGAACATAAGTGGTGTAAATTTCTCTATTCAATTTTCTGAACAATTAAGGACTCTTATCCTCCTAAGGTTTTCACTTCAAAAGGAAACCTGGATGGTGAGTGTTTCTCCACAGGGATGAACTGAAGAACTGTCTGATATGAAGGAAATGCAGTGTGTGGAAGATACTCAGAAACACTAAGATACTCAGAAATACACAGATACTCAGAAAGATACTCAGAAATATGTAAAAAAAAAAAAAAAAAAAGAAAGAAAAAAGAAAAGAAAAGAAAAAAGAAACCATACATCAGATGAGCCAAATGACAGGAGGTGTTTTGAACTCTTATATTTACTGACACTCTCTGGAAGCCCCGCCCACTTTACTTAATTTCACACAAGTAATGTTTTGTCAATGCTAATCACAATGCTAATCACTACACTAAACACAATGTTAATCACAATGCTAATCGCTACATTAAACACAATGCTAATCACTACACTAAACACAATGCTAATCACAATGCTAATCGCTACATTAAACACAATGCTAATCACAATGCTAATCACTACATTAAACACAATACAAACTAAAATATTAAACACAATGCTTAACTCAACACTAAACACAATACTAATCACAATGCTAAAACACAACGCTAAACACAATGCTTAACTCAACACTAAACACAATACTAATCACAATGCTAAACACAATGCTTAACTCAACACTAAACACAATACTAATCACAACGCTAAACACAACGCTAAACACAATGCTTAACTCAACACTAAACACAACACTAAACACAACACTAAACACAATGCTTAACTCAACACTAAACTCAACACTAAACACAATGCTTAACTCAACACTAAACACAACACTAAACTCAACACTAAACACAACACTAAACTCAACACTAAACACACTGCTTAACTCAACACTAAACTCAACACTAAACACAATGCTTAACTCAACACTAAACACAACACTAAACTCAACACTAAACACAATGCTTAACTCAACACTAAACTCAACACTAAACACAACACTAAACACAATGCTTAACTCAACACTAAACACAACACTAAACTCAACACTAAACACAATGCTTAACTCAACACTAAACTCAACACTAAACACAACACTAAACACAACACTAAACACAACACTAAACTCAACACTAAACACAATGCTTAACTCAACACTAAACTCAACACTAAACACAACACTAAACACAACACTAAACACAACACTAAACACAATACTAAACACAATACTAAACACAATGCTAAACACAATACTAAACACAATGCTAAACACAATGCTAAATAACCTAACCCAGCGGTGTCCAATCTTATCCCATCGGAAAGGGCCGGTGTGGGTGCAGGTTTTCATTCCAACCAAGCAGAAGCCACACCAGAGTCTATACTAAAAGCTAAGAACAACTGATTAAACAGGTGGAATCAGGTGCGGCTTCTGCTTGGTTGGAATGAAAACCTGCACACACACACACACACACACACACACACACACACACACACACACACACACACACACACACACACACACACACCCCGGCCCTTTGTGGATAAGACTGGACACCGCTGGCCTAAACAACTGAAAGTTCATACACTTTTATCCAAGTGTTAAATACACAAACAAGTTCCAGGTTTGGCTTCTCTTATGAGCAGTAGGGTTTGTGTGTTTATGTGTTTGTGTGAGCATGTGGGTAATGGATGTGTGTGTGTGTGCGCGTGTGTGTATTTGTGTGTGCGTGTGTGTGTTTGTGTGTGAGGGGCATTCGCTTGTTAAACCAGTTCTCTATGTGACTCGTGACAGTGGATGCTGGACTGCGACTCTGTCAGGGATATCAGTCACTTTATCAAGAGGAACTCATGAGGTTGAGACTCTCGGGTAAACAATAGGCCTGAAAAAAACTCGTACTTTGCATCATTTGTGCTGCGCTGATTTGTAGATGATGTGACATACAGGAGGAACATCGAGGCACTATACAGACAAACCGTAATGTCTGTCAGTCTGTAGATTACGGCAGTGTGCAGCGAATGTAAACCTTTACATGCTCCCTTAAAGGGTTTTGTGATCTGATTTAGATCTTTTCCCTTTTTAATGTGATACAGCAAGCAAGAAAATTCAAGTAAAAACAAACAAATAAACAAACAAGTAAATAAACAAACAAGTAAATAAATAAATAAATAAATAAATAAACAAACAAATAAATAAAAGGAAAAAGAATGGGTATATAAGTATGTGTAATAACTTTAAAGCATGTTTTGTGTTTAATGCATCAGTGAGTGATTCTACATCAGCATTTGGTCATTTTAATCCAGTCACGCTGAGACAAGACTTTCAGATCTATCACTTTTTTTGAAGGTGTTTCTTTGTTGTCATTGATGTTGTCTTTTTTCTTCAGCAGTCTATCAGAAGCCTTACAGAAACCTGTAGGGTTTGTGCTACAATTGTCTAGTATTTGTAGCTCTCCATGATTTCTCGACTAGATCTTGGCTGAAGAGAAGCAGCCACATAACAGGATGCTACCACCACCATGCTTCACCGTGAGGATGTTCTCTGGACATATCTTTTGCAATAAATCTTTTGGAATTATATCTTTTAGAAACTCCCCTGATATGTGAAGTATTCAAGTGATTCAAGAAAATTTTCCTATAATCACATTTAATGTAGCATTATGATTCCTTATAGTGCCTCATAGCCAACATATGTAGCACAATCAACACACAACCTACTATGTTACTCCTTAATTAGGTTAATGAGCTGATTTTGAGGCTGTTTGTATCTTCAAATCATCACAAACAACGATCATCGATTTTCACATAAAAATCAAAAAAGCTGAGCTTTAAAACGGTGAATGTGTGAAGCAGATATGAGGAAGTGCAAGATCTTAATTCAGAAACCATCTCACGATCATGATTTACCGTCACTCATCATTTAGAGACACAAATTGCACACTAACTACAAATCACCTGACTGCTGCTCCACCCAAGCCAAAGTCCAAAGTATCTGCTCAAAAGCTCCATGTAAAGCTCTATTAGGTGTGTGGATGCAGGAATACTAACCCTTGCTCTTTAAGATGTTTATAATTTACTGTAACAACAAGAAATGATGCCTCATTTACAGAAACCAGACCCAGTTATTAGTTTCATTTTGATCCCTGCATTTGATCTTCTACACAAACTGCTTTAAAAATAAAAAGCATGCTGGTTAATAAGCACGGAAATGACTGTAAACTACAACTGATTAAAAGTATTTTCTCAGTTACTATGTAGTGTTTGTGCTGATCGTTCTGATTATTACTGAAACATATACACAATACACACACACACACACACACACACACACGCCAATCAGCCACACATTAACCCCACTGACAAGTGAAGTGAATTACGCTGATTATCTCGTTACAGTGGCACCTGTTAAAGGGTGTGTATATTAGACAGCATGTGAACAGTCAGTTTTCACAGCTGATGCATTGGAGGCAGAAAAAGGATCAAGCATTAGTATCTGAGTGGTTCTGACCAGAGCTAGTCTAGACATCTAGGTGAGAGCATCTCCAGAACCACTGGGGTGTTCCTGGTAGGCAGGGATTAATACCTACAGTACCAGAAGGTATCAGAACACACAATGCATCAGCCTGTAACCAACCCGAATGAGGTTTTTTATTCAAATTCAATTCAAGTTTATTTCTATAGAGCTTTTTACAATTGACATCGTCACAAAGCAGCTTTACGGATCATAAACATAAGATTACATAAACAAAAAGATTATTATAAAGAGCAATATAAAGATTAATAATATAATACAAAAGTTCAAGATTAATATTAGTCATATTTAAATGTGTTTGTATTTATCCCTAATGAGCAAATCTGAGGTGACTCAGGTGACTGTGACCTCTGTGATAGTGATAAGGAAAGCTGTTAAAAAGAGAAACGTATTCGATAAGAGTTTAGAATGAATGTGAAAAAAAGTGAAGAAGTCCAGATTAATTCGTCTGTAATCATCGACATCATAAAGATGTCCTCAGGTTCTATTCTAATATACACCAGTTTTTAATTTCCAGGTTCAAACAGAATGTTTTCGTGCCTTATTTTCAGCAGATGATTTGTTTAACCACGAACCTTCCAGAACTGTCATTATGATCATTAAGTCCTCAAACAGGAATTTATCTGTTATTTACTGTAGAACATTTCGTTTACAATATAAACCTGTTTATAGCCATTTTTTCTACTGATTTCCTTTTACTCAGACCAAAAATGCACATTGTTTATGATTCAGGATTTTATTTTGATTCGAATTTTGTTCAAACTTCTAATAGAATCGAACTGAAATCAAACCAGAATAAACAGAGTCCTGAATATCACCCTAAATATTTTGCAGTCCTTTGTAATGGACATTTTACACAACTTTATTTCTGCAGTGTAGTCTATATATACAGCTGATATCCAGATGTTTAAGTACAGCTGATATCCAGATGTTTTAGATTTTAATTGATAATTCAGAGAATAGTTTAAGTTTGATTAAGTGATAAAATTAAATATAAATAAAGTTGATTTAATGGAGCTGCAGCTTCTGTCACGAAATGTACAATAAGCCTGAATGCATTCATTAGAGAAGAAACTCACTTTATCTTTAAACGACCTCTTTTCCAGAAATCCCTCGTAGTAACAGGGGGGTAACTGGGATTTAATCCGCGGCGCACGTCTCGTCTGCGCCATGGGCACGTCAGGAACTTTAACGCACACACACACTTTGCTGCACAACAACTCGTAGTGACACCTTAATACACCTGCACTGATGTATAGACGTGTGTGTGGGTGTGTCCTGGTCCACAGGTGAGCCGTGACAGGAGGGAATAAGCAACAACACCCCGCCCATAAACTGATATTATTGTCTGGTTATGTTTAAGTCGACGCCATAAAAAAGTGTATCAATATATTTTTATACAGACATAAGATCATGATCATGACAAGCTTATGATTAACATTTTATTTATTTATGGAAAGAAAAATGTACATTTACATCAACTTATGTTAATGTTAATTATGTTACATTTACATAAGCTTATAATGTTAACGTTGCATAAGCTTATGATGTTAATGCATAAGCTTGTCATGGTCATGATCTACTGGAATAGGCGTTTCAAAAGTCAAACGTATATTTTAAGAGCCTAAATAAACACTTGGTAAAGCGGTTACTGATTTGTGAATATGTCGTTTTGTCGCCATCTAGTGGCTGAATGATGTCCAGCAAGTGATTGCGCTTTACCGTAAGCTTCCTATTATACGCACAAAACGTATGTTTATCCAACTCGACTAGTAAAGCGCTCGCTGTAAACCAGTCAATAACACCTCACACGCAGGAGATATAAGTTATAATAAACTAAATTTAATTCTAATATTAAGATTAGATCTCTGTAAGTATTTTGTTTGAATCAGAGAGTGTCGAATCGTCAGTTCCGAAACGCAAGGGTATAAATATGTGGGGATAGATACAGGGGAGGGAAAGAGGTTATCAAATAAACAAAAGAATAGCATTTGCTTTTATAAAAGCTCAATAGGTTTAACAATAACATCTTTATATTAATTTCGCCTTATTAAACCGCATCTTTCCGCAATAAAACAACGCCGTAATAACGCAGCTCTAACGGTAGCCATGGCTACGTTCCAAACCGGAAGCTACCGTTGTGGGCAGTGTCGCAAAACTTAGTGACTACTTAGTGGCCTAGTGTGCGTGTGCGGTTTGGGACGCGGCCCGTGGCTTTGTATTAGAGTAACAGCTTCACCGCAGACGGGAAACGTGGGAGAAAAAAAACAACCTTATAATCGGAGACCTGGCAAATAAAGGCGACGGATTGGGTGAAATGGGTGAGAATAAACACCGAGATTTCTGTTTGTTTGGTAAAATGTGAGTGACATTAAAAACAGAAGAGGCCTCGAAGAACAAAGATGAGATGAGAACAACAGGAGCATCAGTCATTTATACATAAACACACCAGGGATCGAGGAATAAAGTGTGATTTCTTTATCTGTCACTGCACAAAGACTCACTGTGTCTACGGTATTAAAGGTTATGAAGGGTTATAACAGGTGTATAAAGCCAGTGTGGACACAATGAGCAGTAACATTAACATTCTAACACTTGGTAATTAAACATCTGGCTTTATAACGGACTGCTTTGCTTTTGCTTCCATTGCAGAGAGAAGAACATCACACACTCCGGGTTTAATCACACACTCTGGGTTTAATCACACACACTTGGGGTTTAATCACACAGTCTGGGTTTAATCACACACACACGGGGTTTAAACACACACACATACACACTCGGGGTTTAATCACACACACTGTTTAATCACACACACACTTGGGGTTTAATCACACACTCGGGGTGTAATCACACATATACACACACACATACACACTCGGGCTTTAATCACACACACTCGAGGTTTAATCACATACACTCTCAGGGTTTAATCACACACATATTCGGGGTTTAGTCACAACACACACATTCGGGGTTTAAACACACACACCCAGGGTTTAATCACACACACTCAGGGTTTAATCACACACACACACCCGGGGTTTAATCACACACACTGTTTAATCACACACACTCAGGGTTTAATCACACACATTCGGGGTTTAGTCACACACACACACACACACACACACACACACACTTGGGGTTTAATCACACACACACTCGGGGTTTAATCACATACACTCTGGGGGTTTAATCACACACACACTCAGGGTTTAATCACACACACTCTGTTTAATGTGATTGATTTGTGTGAGTGAGTCAGAACCACATCCAGTTATTCAGTGACTGATGATGTGATGGAAGGAAACACGTCACTTTAAAGCGACGTTTAGTGAAACTCACTGATTGATGACGTGATTACAGTCTCAATTAATCTTCATTAAAATGACACAGACAGGCCAGGTTTAACGAGGGCCTTAAAGATGATGGACGATTTCTGGATCCTGAAGGATAAATCAGAGTTTGGATCAGAGTCGAATAGAGTTTGGATCAGAGTTGAATAGAGTTTGGATCAGAGTTGAATAGAGTTTGGATCAGTTGACTGGGATTAGAGTCGATTAGAGTTTAGAACACAACTTTAAAGTCTCGAGCGTGTTCAAGAGTTTCACTGTTCTGCTTCTTTACTCCACACATTTTCACATAAACACTTAGCTCAGCATAAAGAGATGTAACATGTTGTGTTTTGGCTCCTCAGGTTCTGAACCTCCATCATCTCCTCAGCTAGTGGATGAAGGAGTTGATGAAGACGATGAAGAGCTGAGTGGAGGAGAGGAAGCCGAGCTGCGGGTGTCGTCAGGACGGGGTTCGGTTCTGACTCGGAGGGGAATCACACTACGCGTGCTGCTGAAAGACGGCTTGGTGGAGCCGGGAGACGCCGTCCTGTCCATACACTACCTGGTACTGATGCATACACAATCATCGTCGTCTGTCGTCGTCTTTAATGTTTAATATGAACAGCGTTAATGAGAATGCAGCTGACTCGCCACTGAGGGTGAAAGCTAACACTTTTATGATGTACAGCTTCTTTTTATTGCAGCGTTCTTTTAATAATGTGCAGGAAACGTCACGTATCACAGAAACGTCACGTATCATAGAAACGTCACGTATCACAGAAACGTCACGTATCATAGAAACGTCACGTATCACAGAAACGTCACGTATCACAGAAATGTCACGTATCACAGAAACGTCACGTATCATAGAAACGTCACGTATCACAGAAACGTCACGTATCACAGAAATGTCACGTATCACAGAAACGTCACGTATCATAGAAACGTCACGTATCACAGAAACGTCACGTATCACAGAAACGTCACGTATCACAGAAACGTCACGTATCACAGAAATGTCACGTATCACAGAAACGTCACGTATCATAGAAACGTCACGTATCACAGAAACGTCACGTATCATAGAAACGTCACGTATCACAGAAACGTCACGTATCATAGAAACGTCACGTATCACAGAAACGTCACGTATCACAGAAACGTCACGTATCACAGAAACGTCACGTATCATAGAAACGTCACGTATCATAGAAACGTCACGTGTCATAGAAACGTCGCGTATCATAGAAACGTCGCGTATCATAGAAACGTCACGTATCATAGAAACGTCACGTATCATAGAAACGTCGCGTATCATAGAAACGTCACGTATCATAGAAACGTCACGTATCATAGAAACGTCACGTGTCATAGAAACGTCGCGTATCATAGAAACGTCACGTATCATAGAAACGTCACGTGTCATAGAAACGTCACGTGTCATAGAAACGTCACGTGTCATAGAAACGTCGCGTATCATAGAAACGTCACGTATCATAGAAACGTCACGTATCATAGAAACGTCACGTGTCATAGAAACGTCACGTGTCATAGAAACGTCACGTGTCATAGAAACGTCGCGTATCATAGAAACGTCACGTATCATAGAAACGTCACGTATCACAGAAACGTCACGTATCACAGAAACGTCACGTATCTTAAGTATCTTTGCGCTGTATTTTCTTGCAGGGGAAGAACTTTGTGGGTGACCTGCTGACTGATGGGAAGATCCGCTGGGTGGAAACGGGGCAGATCTTTAACTCCCCCAGCGCATGGGCCACACACTGTAAGCGTCTGGTGAACCCTGCCAAGAAGTCGGGCTGCGGCTGGGCGTCGGTGCGCTACAGGGGACAGAAACTGGCTCAGTACAAAACCAGCTGGCTGCGTAAATACCAGCCCAGTGCTGACATGGTGAGGGAGACTCAGTGTTTATTCACTAACACACACTACATGGTTTATCCCTAACAAACCTCTGACGGTGTCTGACGTTTCTCTCCCGTGTGTCTGCCGTCAGAGTCTCGCCAGCGAGGGAGAGGACGACGAGATGGGTGACGACGAAGAGGAGGAAGGGAAAACGACTATTACTACGGACGACAGAAACAGGAAGTCCAAACCAGAGTTCCACGGTGAGTAAAATGTTGAGACGAATGAAACGAACGCTGCAGGTGTTTAACGATGGGATGCCGAGTCGCACCGACGTGAAGGAGTAAATCATCTAATGAAGGATTCGTATCTAATTCTAATATGAGTAAGTAAGGAATCACTCTAGATGGAGATCAGGAGTGTTTTATTCCTCTTATGCAACAGAAATTAGCCAAATTTGGCAACAAGTTTCAGGGCTCTCAAGTTTTGAAGACACCAACGAGAGAGAGAGAGAGAGAGAGAAGGGGAGAGAGAGAGAGAGAGAGAGAAGGGGAGAGAGAGAGAGAGACAGAGAGAGAGAAGGGGAGAGAGAGAAGGGGAGAGAGAGAGAGAGAGAGAGAGAGAGAAGGGGAGAGAGAGAGAGAGACAGAGAGAGAGAGAAGGGGAGAGAGAGAGAGAGAGAGAGAAGGGGAGAGAGAGAAGGGGAGAGAGAGAGAGAGACAGAGAGAGAGAGAAGGGGAGAGAGAGAGAGAGACAGAGAGAGAGAGAAGGGGAGAGGCAGAGAGAGAGAGAGAGATTATGACTGGTGGTGTTTATTTGTCAACTTTTTGGACCCCTTTATCATGTGTAATGTTGCTCCCATATAAAACAGTTGAGCACAAGCCCAGACATGTTTAGGGACATGATTGAGGACAATGTCCCGTCCAGAGAGACGAGCTGTTTCGTGTCGAGCTTTTGTTCAAACCGACCATCGAAATTACCCTCACTGATGAATGTGTTTGTTTTTCATTAGTTGTTGCGTTAAATCTTACCCAGATACAATAGTGCTATTTTCTGATTGGCTGATAAGTGTCAGGCTTGACTATGAGCTCCAGGGGAGACGCGCTTGATTCCTGCCCGTTTCCATAGAGACAGCGGTGCGGACCGATACATTAAATATATGATAAATAGTCCCAAAGTTTTTCCGTGTGAGAAATACGACATGTGGCAGGAGAGCGGGAGAAAAGACCGGAATCAGAATCAGAATCAGCTTTATTGCCAGGCGTGTTTTCACATGCGAGGAATTAGTTTTAGTGACATAATGTCCACAGTGTAACAGAATGACATGCGTAGTGTAGATGAAATCGTATGTACACATTTACAGGTGTGAAATGTGCAGTTGAAGTAAACATAAACATTCAGACAATATGTATGTGTGTGTGTGTGTGTGTGTGTGTGTGTGTGTGTGTGTGTGTGTGTACAGAGTGCAAGTATGAAATGTGAGATCAACGTATACATAGTGCAAATATTAGGTGTTAAGTGTTCATCAGGTGGATTGCCTGAGGGAAGAAACTGTTCCTATGTCTGGTCGTTCTGGAGCTCAGGGCTCTGTAGCGTCGACCAGATGGCAACAGTTCAAAGAGAGAGTGTGCTGGATGTGAGGGGTCCCGGGTGAGGGAGTGTGCTGGATGTGAGGGGTCCAGGGTGAGTGTGCTGGATGTGAGGGGTCCAGGGTGAGTGTGCTGGATGTGAGGGGTCCAGGGTGAGTGTGCTGGATGTGAGGGGTCCAGGGTGAGGGAGTGTGCTGGATGTGAGGGGTCCAGGGTGAGGGAGTGTGCTGGATGTGAGGGGTCCAGAGTGAGTGA
This sequence comes from Tachysurus fulvidraco, assembly GCF_022655615.1. NCBI lineage: Eukaryota > Metazoa > Chordata > Actinopteri > Siluriformes > Bagridae > Tachysurus > Tachysurus fulvidraco. The sequence continues at coordinate 1,843,935 of NC_062531.1, forward strand.
GTGTGCTGGATGTGAGGGGTCCAGAGTGAGTGAGTGTGCTGGATGCGAGGGGTCCAGAGTGAGTGAGTGTGCTGGATGCGAGGGGTCCGGAGTGAGTGAGTGTGCTGGATGTGAGGGGTCCAGGGTGAGTGTGCTGGATGTGAGGGGTCCAGGGTGAGTGTGTGTGCTGGATGTGAGGGGTCCAGGGTGAGTGTGTGTGCTGGATGTGAGGGGTCCGGGGTGAGTGAGTGTGCTGGATGTGAGGGGTCCAGGGTGAGTGAGTGTGCTGGATGTGAGGGGTCCAGGGTGAGTGAGTGTGCTGGATGTGAGGGGTTCCTCTTTGCCACTCTGATCTCCTTTTCCAGTGTGTATTTGGCCTGTTTGTACAAGACTCTATCCCCAGTTCTGTGAGCATCCACTTTGGCCTGACGGAGCTGGCTGAGTTTCACAGTGAACATTGGCTTGTCATTGCTGTAAGTTAAGTGAGAT
>NC_062531.1:1849402-1896902 GCF_022655615.1 Tachysurus fulvidraco
CTGTCTCTGTCTCTCTCTCACACACACATACACACACACACTCTCTCTGTCTCTCCCTCTCTGTCTGTCTCTCTCTCTGTCTGTCTGTCTGTCTCTCTCTTTCTCTCTCTCTCTCACACACACACACACACACACTGTCTCTCTCTCTATCTGTCTCTCTCTCTCTCTCTCTCTCTCTCTCTCTCTCAAACACACACTCTCTCGGTCTCTCTCTCTCTCTCTCTCTCTCTCTCTCTCTCTGAAACACACACACTCTATCTGTCTGTCTATCTCCCTCTCACACACACACTCTCTGTCTCTCTGTCTCTCTCTCACACACACATACACACACACACTCTGTCTCTCTCTCTCACACACACACACACTCTCTCTGTCTCTCCCTCTCTGTCTGTCTCTCTCTCTCTCTCTCTCTCTCTCACACACACACACACACACACTCTCTCTCTCTCTGTCTCTCTCTCTCTCTGTCTCTCTCTCTCTCTCTCTCTCTCTCTCTCTCTCTCACACACACACACACACACACACACACACACACACACTCTCTCTCTCTCTCTCTGTCTCTCTCTCTCTCTGTCTCTCTGTCTCTCTCTCTCAGCAAAGGCCGAATGATTACGGTATCCCAGTTGCAGTGGAAGTCACATACGTGCAAGACAACTTCCTCACTACAGACGTCCTCAATGAGATGGTACGAGCGTTTAACACGTAGCAGCAGCTAGAGGAGATGTTAAGTGCTAGAATGTGAGTGCTCATGACTGTGTGAGTGTAACGTCTGTGCGAGTGTAGACGTGTAGTACAGCCGATCACGCATGCTACTGTATACGACTTAACTCAAAACACCCGAAGGAAGTCGTCTCGGTTGTCGTCAACATCTTTCTTGCACTCCATGTTTTGACGCGATCACAGATGATGCTGGTGGAGTTTTATCGAGCCGCTCCAGACCTGGTCAATTTTAATCAGATGTGGTGTTCTGATACATCAATACTGGAGAAAATGAAGGTTTGTCAACACACACCACGACCACACAAAATATCTCCACATACCAGGACACGTTGTCTTACCGGATGCAAACGTTCTCTTTCACAGGCGTCCCTCAGTGGCCACGCCCCTAAGGACCAGGCCTACTCTCAAATCCTGGAGCATGTCTACAACCAACTGCGCAACATGCAGTGATGGGAACGTCCTGTCTGACTTCTCACTGTTGATCTGTGTGTGGGATCGAAGAACATCCCAGTTTGATCTCACACACACACACACACACACACACACACACACACACACACACACACACACACACACACATGCAGTAAGGAACTGGCTGCCTTCTTATCTTTGTACACTCTGTGAACATGTCTTCCATTTATGTAGACATAATTGTGTGGATAGTTTAGAATAGTTTATCCATATTTATCCAGATAGCGCCACACACACACACACACACACACATGTCTCAACAATGGCACATGCAGCTAGTTTCCTAATTAGGAAAATTCACCATAACTTCACCACAATCATTACCATTGCTGTAGTTTACAGCAAATTTATATACCTCATTTTATTGCTTAAGACAAGTGGGACATTTAGTAGGTAACATTAATACCTTTCAGATCCAGTTCCCTAAAATCGCCACTAGGTAAATGTGTGTGTTTCTGTTTCGTGCTCTGTTTAATAATAAGTATTTCATAAAATGGTCACCAGGAGGGGGCGCCGTTTTAGATCGCAGTACAAAACACAGTACAATATTTTGTATTTATGTGTTTAAAGGACTAATTAATGCAGATAAAGAAGCTGGAATACTGAATATGTTTAAATATACACTGGAACATACTTGTGGTCTTACCTGTGTGTCTGTTATCCTTTCTAAACTATGAGAATCACACACTGTGCTGTTGATACACCTTCGCTCTAACAAAGTGAATCTCGGCTCATTTAGCTCACTGTAAAGACTTCTTAGAAAAATAGAGTCAAATCAAATGACTCCGAGGCCAGGATAAAGCGATACTCAAACCGAATCAGATCACGCTAACAAGTAGCTGAAAAGAAGTTTCCAACGGGAAAGATTTGATGAAATTAGTTTCAACATTCTTTATACCTCTAAAAAGAAAATAAATACGGATTATATAAACGAGTCATTCAAAATACATGATTCTAAAGAGTCGACTCGTTCACAAAACTACACGTCTCTAACTAGAACTTTGGAAATTTTATGAAGTTATATCATTAATGAATATTAAAAACTCAGAGAGAAAGAGTGTGTGTGTGTGTGTGTGAGAGAGAGAGAAAAAGAGAGAGACCAAGAGAGAGAGCGAGACAGAGTGTGTGTGTGTGTGAGAGAGAGAGAGAGAAAGAAAAAGAGAGACAGCGAGAGTGTGTGTGTGTGAGAGAGACGGAGAGAAAGAGACAGAGTGTGTGAGAGAGAGAGAGAGAAAAAGAGAGACAGCGAGAGTGTGTGTGTGTGAGAGAGAGACAGAGAGAAAGAGAGAGAGAGACAGTGTGTGTGTGAGAGAGAGAGAGAAAAAGAGAGACAGAGAGAGTGTGTGTATGTGAGAGAGACAGGGAGAGAAAGAGAGAGACAGAGAGTGTGTGTGAGAGAGAAATAGAGAGAGAGGAGGTGGACTGAATAAAGCTCTCTCTCTCTCACACACACACACACACACATATTTTCATTCATGACTCCCATTCCCTCCCACTCCCGTGTTATTTTTTCCCCCTTTTTTCCTTCTTTTAACCAGCCATACCAAAGCAAACATTATATTTTTATTTATATCAAAGGTATATTTGTGTATTCCCGGTCCCGCCCACTCCCGCTGACATTTTTTACTGTCCCGTTCCAGTCACGTGATTAATAGTGATTTTGTTTCCCATCCCACGGGAATCCCTGTGATAGTAACAAAATGTCAGCCTCTAATGCGCACTGAACGCTCGCTCCGCCGCATATTGACAGGACACGCCCCTTTCCCCTCATTGGCCACACGTTTGTTTTGTTAGATCGGCCCTATACGCTCACTATGCAAGTTGCGCATGGCCCCGCAAATTACGCAAGGCCCCGCCTCCCGCTGCCTCATTTTACAGCACGTGTTAATATTTACTGTGTAGATGACAATATGAAGCAGAGAAAAAAGGAAACAAAATAAGAGTGAAATGCGAGAACAGCAATCAGGTAAACTTGTGTAAGTTGATATGATTCTGTCTCTAGTCTCTATCTGACTAGCTACATTAGCTGAGCAGTGCTGCCAGTGCGTCTCTTCACCTGTCTGTCACACAACAATTTACTGCGTGAACATTCGCGTGAATAAACGCCTGTGTTTATAAACGGCAGCTCGATAACTGCGACGCGCCTGAATATGCGTTCATATGAACGTGCACACAATCGTGCACGAAATGACACGCGCGCTTTCCAGCAACATCTGTGTGGGGACAAGTACAAAAACATCTGTGTGGGGACCAGTACAAAACGTCTGTGTGGGGACCAGTACAAAACGTCTGTGTGGGGACCAGTACAAAAACATCTGTGTGGGGACCAGTACAAAACGTCTGTGTGGGGACCAGTACAAAACGTTTGTGGGGACCAGTACAAAACGTTTGTGGGGACCAGTACAAAACGTCTGTGTGGGGACCAGTACAAAAATGTCTGTGTGGGGACCAGTACAAAAACGTCTGTGTGGGGACCAGTACAAAACGTCTGTGTGGGGACCAGTACAAAAACATCTGTGTGGGGACCAGTACAAAAACATCTGTGTGGGGACCAGTACAAAACGTCTGTGTGGGGACCAGTACAAAAACATCTGTGTGGGGACCAGTACAAAACGTCTGTGTGGGGACCAGTACAAAACGTCTGTGTGGGGACCAGTACAAAACGTCTGTGTGGGGACCAGTACAAAACGTCTGTGTGGGGACCAGTACAAAACGTCTGTGTGGGGACCAGTACAAAACGTCTGTGTGGGGACCAGTACAAAAACGTCTGTGTGGGGACCAGTACAAAACGTCTGTGGGGACCAGTACAAAACGTCTGTGTGGGGACCAGTACAAAACATCTGTGTGGGGACCAGTACAAAATTACTGTGTGGGGACTAGTACAAAACATCTGTGTGGGGACCAGTACAAAACGTCTGTGTGGGGACCAGTACAAAACGTCTGTGTGGGGACCAGTACAAAAACGTCTGTGTGGGGACCAGTACAAAACATCTGTGTGGGGACCAGTACAAAACGTCTGTGTGGGGACCAGTACAAAACGTCTGTGTGGGGACGAGTACAAAACGTCTGTGTGGGGACCAGTACAAAACGTCTGTGTGGGGACCAGTACAAAACGTCTGTGTGGGGACGAGTACAAAACGTCTGTGTGGGGACCAGTACAAAACGTCTGTGTGGGGACGAGTACAAAACGTCTGTGTGGGGACGAGTACAAAAACACACTGATAACTGTAATGAGTCTGTCTGTGTTTTTGTCCTGTTTCTGTCTGCTGTCTTGCCCTGCTGTTAATTGTTTGCTCCGCCCACTCATTTGTCACCTGGACACTAATTGCTCTCAATCCTTTCCCCAGGTGTGTTGTCTTAAGCCCTATTCGGACGGGATTAGTTTTACGTGGGGACGTGGGGGTAAATTAATTATTACCAGAGCTTCTCTGTGATTTTAGTCCCGTCCGAATGTGCCATCTCGGTAATCATTACGGACAATGTCACTAAAGATTACGGCGACTTTTACCTTCTGTAAAAAGGTCCGGAAAAATTACCTCAGGTAATACTGATCCCGTCCGAATCGACCCGCTGTAAATATGTACGGTAAAATTACGCCATTTCCTGTTTAAAAGCGCGTTTTTCAAGCATGGAGGCGCCAAGTCTGTTTGCGCACGTAATAGCAAGAAGCAACGTCATACGCACATGATGACAAGGAGGTTACTGTGGTGCGTAAAGCGAGTTACCCCTCCCACTTCTGCTAGTTTTACTGAGACGTCTTGTCCCGTGCGAATTGGCCAATTAATATTACAGACGTCCTGAGGTAAAATTGCATTACTCCACGTCCCCACGTAGAACTAATCCCGTCCGAATAGTGCTATAGTTTCTGATAGTCTTCGCTTTGTGACTGGTTCCTGTTTGTTCACTTCCCTGGTGTTAGTCGTTGTTGGTATCGGTATGTAGTATGTTGTCTGTTTACGTCCCTGTTCCTGTTCCCTGTTCCGCTCAGTGTTCTGTCCTGTTTTTGCCGGCTTATCTGTTGCTCGTTTCTTGTTTTGGCCTAATAAAAAGTCAAACTACAATTGGATCCTAACTCGCCTGTGACTCATCGTGACGATAACGCTCCTAAATGACAATGTTTATATTCTCTCAATCAAGGTTACAACGTTAATGCGATACGCCAGGTCAATACCAATACACATCCCTCAGTAAATCCTCAGGAATTACATTTAAATTCACTCGCTAAAATTCAACTCAAAATTCTATTTTAAATATTCCATTCGATAAAGATTTGTTTATACCTCATTTAATTCTGTTTTACTCTTTGACCGAGAGATGGAGCAAACTTTTTTGTAGTGGGAGCAGTGGGGTGTCAAGTGTGAATGTGTGGTAAATGGTTTACATGGCTCACTGGTCAGGTACAGTAGTGCCTCTTTTCCACCGGAAAGAACCGGGTGCTGGTTCAGAGCTAGGGCTAGTGCTGGTTCAAAGTTGGTTCCACTGGCGAACCTTCTAAGAACCGGTTTGCCTTTCCACCGGCTAGAGAGCCGTCACAGTGCCGAGTGTGACGTCACTGTATACGTGTCACGTGTCCCAGCGACGTTAGCGCAGCAGCGGCAAACACAAACACGACAACAATGGCGGATGTTGCTTTACTGTTAATGCTCATGGCTTTGTGAACCTACATCGGCATCCAAACGCGGCGAATAAAACGTGTACGTGCGGCTCCGTGTAATCTGTATAAACGGAGGTTGTAATCGATAAAGTACATAACGTTATTTTATCGTTAACACAGAAAAAAATTTAGCCTTAGCATGTAGCTACCTACTATCATGTGTGCTGATAATGTATCATATCGCGGTAAAGTAAAGTGTTTTAAACTTTAGTATACTTAAGGTACATTATCAAACGCGCTAACAGTAGCCCCGCCCACAGCTCCTGACGCAAGCGGTTCTTAAGTCTAGACCAGCGACGTTTTGGTGCTACTTAAGAACCACTTTTCCTGGTTCGGAGCCGGTGCTTTGGCGGTCGAAACAGAAAGAACTGGTTCTAAATTAGGCTCCAAACCAGCACTCGAACTGCCTCGGTGGAAAAGGGGCATACGAGGGGCCCCTAGCAGAATTTTGTTTAGGGCCCCATGGAGGTCAGGATCGGCTCTGGTCGGCCCGAATCATTTTTCTGAAGCGTTTTTCAAACATCGTGCACCGCACCTTTAAAAATTAACGATGAAGATTGACGTGCGAGTCGTTCAGGATGGACATGCCGATTTTATTTTATTTATATAAGACGGTGATCATCCAAAAAGTAACGTCGTCTACACAGGGCTTTACTCTCACATGCGATTCGTCCTCTCATCGGTACACAAATGGTCCCAGAACCAGGATTTTACACATTTATTTATTTCTGTAAAAGTCTGCGAGAAAGTGAATACAAATATTCAGGTTTACAGGATATTTAGGAATAACAGAATTCTGGAGTTAGTTATTTTTCCTTCAAGACAAACCAGATTTTTATTTGTATTTTCTTTTAACAAACTAATCCATACATTAGCAAGCTATCATATAGAGCTAACATGCAAATAATTATTTAAAAAAAAAACCCCAGATGTGTACATAGAAAAATAATATAATACTAAAGAAGACGCCCAGAATATTCTGAAGTGTGTGAAATAATTCTGGCACTCTGGTGGATTAGACGGGAGAAATAAGTGTAGTGTAACTGCAAAGGCACGTATGTACTCATGCTTGTACGTCTGCACGCAGCTCGTGCCGAAGCCGGAGACGCCGAGTCCTTTTATAGGGTGCGAGGGAACGGAAGGAGACGCGACGCTGAGGGGGATTGGTTTGGTGTCCTAGCTTTGTCTTTTGTGTCCTTCTCATGAAACGCAAACGGCTTTGTTTTTCTCATCCTTCATTTTATATCGATTAGAAATCTCTCTCATTCACACACACACACACACACTCCCACGCACTCACACTGGCACACACACACTCATACACACACACACACACTCACTCACACTGGCACACACACACACTTCACACACACACATCACACACACTCAAACACACACAGGCACACACACTCATACACACCCACACACATCACACACACAGGCACACATACATGCATGCACACACACACTCAAGCACACACTCGGACACACTCTCACACATGCACACACACACACACACACACACTCCCATGCACACACACTTCACACACGCGCACACGCACACTCACGCGCACACACACACGCACACTCACACACACACACACTCCCACGCACTCACACTGGCACACACACACTCATACACACACACACACTTCACACACAGGCACACACACTCATACACACATGCACACTCACATACACGCACTCACACACACTTCAGAGACACACAGGCACACACACTGATACACACACACGCACACACACGCGCACTCACACACACTCATACACACACACGCATGCACAAACACACTCACGCACACACTCTCGCGCACACTCTCGCGCACACACACTCATACACACATGCACACACACACACATCACACACACTCACATACATGCACTCACACTCAAACACACACAGGCACACACACTCATACACACCCACATCACACACACATGCACACACACGCATGCACACACACACTCACGCACACACTCGGACACACTCTCGCACGCTCACACACACTCACGCACACACACTCACACTGGCACACACACTCACACACACACACTCACACTGGCACACACACTCACACACACACACACACACCCTCCCACACACTCCCACTGGCACACACACTGGCACACACACACACACAGGCACACACACTCATACACACACACGCACACTCACTCACACGCACCCACCCACCCACCCACACACACACACACTAACACTAACACACACATGCACGCCCGCATGCACACACACACACACTGTAAACAGGACAATACAAATATAAACAGATTACTCGGGCTAGCAATTTAAACACGCAGGACAAACATGCGAGACAGTAAAGTCGAGGCTCAGCGTTTCACATCATAAAGCATCACACACATCACGTCACTGTACACATGTGAACGTCAAATCCTTTAGATCACACGCAGTCTAAAGTCTGAAAGCGCTGAAACCCATCTGGTATATATACGGAAGCCAAGATCCTGGAGGTTCACGTCGTTATTATCACTCAGGATGATTATTTACTATTTTTGACACTTTAGACTGTTTCTCTTGTATGCTTCACACGCTCACATACACGTCGGCCTGAATAAAAGACGAGTCTTCACCGACGTCCGGTTTAAAGAAGAGCGATAATAAAGACGATCGAGTAAATGTTCATCTATTTAATCATTTTCTAATTAGTACAATTTTTTTTTTGGGCTTTTAGGTCAAATCCCTCATCCTAATCTGTTCTTTTTATCATAACTCCATTTACATCCAGTACTCGTGTAAGGTTTTTTTTATATTACTGCTACGTGTGAGTTGGGAGGGGTCGGGGCTTCCGGGCGGCGTGTCTCTGTGGATAACAGAAGGTTTCGCTCTCATGGTTTTATCTTGAGTTGTCATGTAGAGGTGATGATAATAGCGTCGGGATTCAGTAACGGTCTGAATTTGATAACGACAAAGACGCGTGTTCGAGTATAACGAGATACGGAGCAAATAACGACCGCCTCCAAAGTACTTCAGAGCTTCCGTACACAAGCACGTAGAAGTGTGTGTGTGTGTGTGTGTGTATGAAACGAAAGGACACCGCCAGCAGTATCATCTACAGAGAAGCTAAAATCAAGCAGCACGTTAAAGCCGAGCACATCCTGTTGGCCGTTTTGGCGTGCAGTCTCTCGAAAGTCACCGTACTCTCGAAAGTCACCGTAGTGAGACGAGCGAACTCCTCGTCGTAAACGTAAATTCGAATCTGTTTAATTCATTCACAGGAGACGGGATGGTGTAGTGTTTTTAAACGGGTCGGATAGTGAAAGCAGGTCCTTCTGTGGATAACGGACATGTTCTGTAAACACGGTTGTAATGTCTGACGTCTGTTATGATGAGACGAGCGAAGATGAGATGTTTCTCCTGTTCGACACAGCACGCGCGCTTCACCCGCTCGTCCGTCCGTCCGTTACCTTAATAACATCGGTGTGTGGAGATCGGTATATTTTCCAGACTATAACCACACCGCGATACGCTGCTAGTTTGAGTCGCACACGTTTTACTTCGCGTTTGTGACGCAAGTGTTGTTTTAACTCAGCGATAAATTGTTGAAGCCTGAAAAATCAGACCGTTTATTATTACAGCGAGTAAAATCGCATTAGAGTAAAATCGCATTAGAGTAAAATCGCATTAATCGTTAATGCGATTTTACTCGTTTTAAAATTTAGTACAAATATTCAGGTAAAATTCAGATGCTACGGTTTAACGTTGTGGTGAATAATAGCGTTTAATCGTTCGGTCTTATCACGTGAGCTTAGAGGCATTTCTGGTGATTAAAGATCGAAAATTCGACCTAATGTTGACGATAAATAATACCTCGAGTCACGAATATGTTTAATATTTGAGCAGCTGTATAAAAAATGTATAGAATTTATTTAAAAAACTCCAGGACTGTAAAATTGAAGCTCTGTACAAAATCAGTTTAAAAAAATAGCTATACAACTTTCCCTATGAATTTAACGTGATCGCCGTCGTGTGAGAAAACGGCTGCTTGTCTGGAACGATAGCGATTAAATTCGCGTAGTTTCGTTTGTTAAATCGATTTCGTCACGAGTCGGATTAAGATCGTGAATCCGTTACGGTTCGGTTAATCCGTAAACGTTTATAGTCTGGAAAATAGATGCGTTCACACCGAATACATCGCTACGTTAATCTTTAGAGAAAATGAATCCGTGTTGGACTTTAATTTATCTGTGTGTGTGAGTGGGAGAGGTGAGAGTGTGTGTGAAGCTCCTGTACTGTGTGTGTGGCTCAGGAACGCTACACACTGAGCGGCTGGAACACACGCAGCCCGCAGTGCCGAACGAGTCCACGTCCAAACAGTCTGTAAGCTCGCATCCTGTCCAGCAGGGGGCAGTCAGGAGACGTCGGGTCAGTCCAAGAATCTCGTTTTTTTCTCCCTGTACAGTAGGAAACTTGCCCCAGTTTTTTTTTATTTTTTATTTAACGCTGGTTCTGGATTTGATTATGGGATCAGGGTATGTGATCGCTGCCCTTAAAGAGACACTAACGGAACTTTTAACGGAGCGCGAGGACTATTTATTTTTTTGGTAATTCTAGGTTCCTTAGTGTGGTTTTATAAGTATGACGTGGAAGACGTGGTGAAAATGTGACATGATGGAAAACAGGAAGACGTTTGTTACCTGACACATTCTTCGGATTTTTAGAAAACAATGCATTCAGAAGTTTTTTTTTCCTCTTCAGTGCTTTAAATCTTGCTTACAGGCTCTTAAGAATTGGGCGATGATTAAAAATGGTCGCACGCCTGCGCCGAACCGCGAGGTGACGGAGACGTAGGGTTTTTGAAACGGACGGTACGGTGAGACGGAGTCATCTTTACCTGTCAGTTAATATAGCGTTAAAGTCGCGTTAGTCTGTCTACGAGGTTTAAAGCGGTCAGTCCCGGTCGTCAGTCGTTCGTAATCGGTCCTTCGTTTCTTCTTCTGGAATGTGAGAAGAAAAAGTTCTTTCCTTGATTAATAAGAGGTCAAAAGTGCCGGAGTTCAGGTGCTGAGATAACTGAAAATCCCTCCGTAAAATCCCTCTTTTGTGCTCTCTCTCTCTGTCCCGTGTCACTGAGGTTTAGCGCAACAGCGGAACGATGACTTCCACGTAGTTGCAAGGGAAGAATCCTGACTGGTTGCGCAGCGAACCCTCGAACCAGTTCTCGTCGATCTGGCTGGTCAGGGTGATGATGTCGCCCTCGCGGAAGCCCAGCTCGCCCTCGTTCTCTGGTTCGAAGTCGTACAGGGCTTTACAGCATGCCTGGTCTGCTGGAGCTACACACACACACACACACACACACACACACACACACACACACACACACAGAGTGTCAGAGTGTTGAGGTGGTGCGTTAGACTCCTGAGCTGGCGTTAGGTTAATATAAAATAGTGACACGTTGCAGTTAATGATTAATGCCTCAGCGGTTCGGCTTTGGTGAGTGATTTTGGTCAGAAAATTAATGAATGGTAAACATCTGTATAGTAAAACAACTGGAAGTTTATTCAGCCTTTATTTAGACTGTGAACTCAGGGTTGATAGGAAGATACAAGTCCCTTAGTGTGATCTAGGGCTGGGCGATAAAACGATAACGATGTGTATCGCGACAGACACGTGATCGATATTGATAAAAAAAAATTTCGTTTTTTCTTCTGTTTTTTGTTTTGTTTTGTGTTTTGCGGGAAAAAAAAGGAAATGTCCATCCATCCATCCATCCATCCATTTTCTACCGCTTATCCGGAAAGATTCTGCAGTGATGTGGTCGATATACCGGTCTGTTTTGGTGAAGAAAGAGCTGAGCCACAAGGCGAAGCTCTCTATTTACGAGTCGATCTACGTTCCTACCCTCACCTATGGTCATGAGCTTTGGGTCATGACCGAAAGGACGAGATCCCGGATACAGGCGACCGAAATGAGTTTCCTCCGCAGGGTGGCTGGGCGCTCCCTTAGAGATAGGGTGAGGAGCTCGGTCACTCGGGAGGAGCTCAGAGTAGAGCCGCTGCTCCTCCACATCGAGAGGAGTCAGTTGAGGTGGCTCAGGCATCTGTTCCGGATGCCTCCTGGACGCCTCCCTGGGGAGGTGTTCCGGGCATGCCCAACCGGGAGGAGGCCCCGGGAAAGACCTAGGACACGCTGGAGGGACTATGTCTCTCGGCTGGCCTGGGAACGCCTCGGTATTCCCCCAGAAGAGCTGGAGAAAGTGTCTGGAGGGAGGGAGGTCTGGGCGTCCCTGCTCAGTCTGCTGCCCCCGTGACCCGGAAAAAGGAAATGTAATTTTTATTTATTAATATTTTATTTATTTATTTATTTATTTATTTATTTATTTATTTATTGTAATTTTTTTCATCATTGCCATAAGATGATTGTTGCAGGTGACAACTCGAAGACGTTAATAAAGGCGACTGTATGAAGAGTCTCTCCTCCGCTGTCTGATTCTCTAACCGGAATCCTGTTCGTATTTGGCCGCCTCGACCGGTTTAACCCAGACTGATAGCATCGCTCCCTCACAATCGGACATTTTATTCTCCGTCAGAAGGAAATCGGAGGTCGCGGAGCGAGTTCGGTTGCGTTAACAAAAGGCGCTCGCTTTCTGGTAACGCTTTACACTAGTTTATTACACTTTATTAAGCATTTCTTACATAAATGTTAAATGTTCATTGTGACTTTAGACTTATGTTTACATTCTAATTATTGGAGGTTTTCTGGTTGGTGACATTTCTGTCTTAATAACTGAGGGGATTCTGATCAGAGGAAGGTTTAAGTTTAAAAATAGATTTTTCTCCTGGTCCTTATTTTAAATGGGTCATAAACAATATCGATATCGACCGATATGAAACACTGATATCGTGATACGGTTTTCAGTCGTATCGCCCGGCCCTGGTGAACTATGACATACGTCGTTATTTTCCACTTAAACTGCTGCACGTTTACCTTCTACTTACTAATGAGCTTTAAGGATCATGATTAAATACTAAATGAGCTTCCTTATTGAAGGAAAAGCCCAAATCTCATTGTATATTCCGTATGTGTGTGGGGTAAAGGGAAAGCGCAGCGCAGCCCCACCCTCCTCTCCGTCTCCTGCACGCGTGTGTGTGAACATTGTGAAATCTCAGGCGTGGAGATAAAGAGGAACTGAGCGGCTCTGACGTCCGCGGCGTCCGGCACGTTCGTTCTGATCGACACCGGGCTCGGGAACGTGTCCGCAATCTGCTGCACGCGAGATCCGCTTCTCTGGAACCGCTTCAGATCTCACGTAACCCGTCGTGGTCACCATGTGCTTCGCAGACTTCGTGTTTGATCCGTATGGCGATGAAGCCCCGATTACAGACGTCACTCGGTGATGTTTATCGGATTAAACCTCGGGCTCAGGAAATGATCGGGAGAGGATGTGTGCATGCTGTTAGCTACAACACACTCGGTTACAATCCAATCAGGCAGGACGGGTGTTAGGGTTTTATGCAAATGAGTGACGCGGTGGCACAATTTCAGCGACATAACCGTGAACGGACGGAATGAGAAACTTATAAACTTGATCTTATGCACTACGTAACCTTGATGAGCGACTACGTCCGTCGGTCGTCGTGTCTTATTTCCCCCTAAAGCGCACACACATGCACACGTTCACACACGTCTCTGACTCACTCGGTCTGGGTTTCCACGCCGACCTGCTGCGTCTGAACGACTGATCTGATGATGTCAGAGGAGCAAAAACAAAAACAGAGTGAAACGAGGTCACAGAGTGATGAGAGACGGACAGCTGTCCTCTCGTCCTGCCGTCTCTCTCTCTCTCTCACACACACACACACACACACACACAGCCAGGCGGCGGTATCACACCCTGCCACCGACCCATAACATCTTACACACAGTGTACATTGTCTCTTTCTCTGTTTCTCTCCTCATTAGTCTGAGTGAGGGGGAAAAAAAGTGGTGGAAAAGATAGCAAAAGAAAATAGAAATGAACTCGTGCAACTGTGGCGTGAAGCCGAGTCACAGTCGTCACCCTGAACTCTCTTGATCGTTTCGTCCTGATGCGTTTATTCCTCCTGTTCCACGATGTACTAACGACATACTTCTCCTTCTTCCGTTTTACTTCTTGCTGCAGTTTTCTTACAGTTCTATAAAGCGCTAACTAAATGGACTTCCTGTGAGCAGTGATGTCACGTCCGGGTGGTGGAGATAAAGCCGTACGACGTCTCCTCTCTCCGTCCTTCACTTGCGGATCGTACGGAGCGATATAATCACGGCACGCCTGTCCACCGTATATAATTAATATAGTGAATGTCACTTGCGTCTCCTTGTACCGGTCGAAGACCGACACCCGACTGCGTCGGGGTCGTACCTGCAGCAGGAGCAGGTGGAGGAATGTTGTGTGACTTACCTGTGGTGCGGATGGGTGGAGGAGCAGAAACAGGTGTGAAGCCTCCGTTCGACTGCTCGTTGGTTTCTCCAAAGTCAAAGACGGGTTTGGGTTTGGGGATGTACTCTTTACGGGGACGAGTCTGAGCCTCGAGAATCCTACACACACACACACACACACACACACACACACACACACACACAGAGGGAATTAACGAGCATGTCGTTATACCTCGTTAAGCACATTTCTGTCTTGAGTGAACCTTTTCTATCTATTCTATATCTAAATGTCTTTCTCTACACATCCCTCTAACTCTCCATCTATGCACTCTCTCTCTCTCTCTCTCTCTATTGTATCCCTCCTTTTACGTTCTTTTTTTTTTACCATGCTTATCCCTCTCTCCCGTTGTTCTGTCCGTCCGATTCATATATCCATCCAGTCACGTGAAAGGGTTAGGGTTAATAAACACCGTGATGAATTTAATTCTACTCTGTGCTGAACACACACACACACACACACACACACACACACACACACCTGTCTTTCAGTTTGTCAGAGAGTTCTTCAAGAATCAGTACAGCTTGTTTGTGATACTGTAGCTGTGCCTCCACCAGTGACGAGAGCTGACTCACCTGCTCGATCTGCAGAGAGAGAGAAACACACACACACACACACACACACACACACACACACCTAATAAATACTCCTCCTTTGCTTGATAGTCCATACATATACACACGCACACACGTCAATTCTCCACTATTAAAAAACAAACAGATTCTTTCGAGTTAATGAATAACTGACTGTGTAGCCGCAGAAAGGAAAACACACACATCCGCTCTCACACACACACACACACACACACACACACACACACACACACACACACACACACACACACTTACAGGCTGTGCCTTCATTCTGATCCCAGTATTCATAAATCTATCAGCAATAATGCCTGAAACCCTTCAGTTATTTATTTCGACCACTATAAATAAGTCAACAGAGATGAGTGAGTGCAGTGTTCTGATGGTCCAGCAGGGGGCACCGTGAGCTCTCTAGGGACAAAACCCAGAAAGACATAAGGAAAACAAATCCAGGGTCCTTCTTACAGACTGGGACAAAGATCTGTTGCAGCTTTAGTAAAGTGGGCCATGGCTGTGAGCTGTGACTAAACCACTGTACTGACAAACAGCGGGCTGGAGAAGCCGAGCCGAGGCCTGACGGTGAAAAAGGAGTTCAGGGTATATTTACAAACAGCAGAAGCAGAGCAAACAAAGCCCTGGACTTTATTACAGCTCACTTACTGATACCCATAAAGACTTTTTAGTAGATTCTGCAGCAGCTCTGACATTAGTGTCCTGTGTAACGGTCACAGATGAAGCGGAAAAGACGAGCGATGTAACGGCGATAACCTTAACCTGGAACATCCATCGTTTTGCTTACGTCAGTCTCCAGCAGGTTGTACATGCTGATCTCTGCCACCTCTTTGGACTCGTGGAATTTCTCCAGCGCCTGCTTCACTTCCTCGTCCGGGATTTTACCCATGCGCTTTTTCTTGTAGTCGTAATCCAGCCGACGACCTTCCAGCTTCTTCAAATGATGCTGCAGGACAAAAACAATAACACACACACACACACACACTGAGGTTTTATGCAAATGAACTTTTATTTGATGTTTTATTGACGTCATCCCTGACATCTGACATAAATGCCGCACATCACAGAAATAAGGCTGAAAGGCGTTTAAGCTTCATTCACCTCACGTTCCATCGGATCCCCAAATCCCGCCCACTTTCCTCTCCTAAAGCATTGCGTTGTGGCCTGGATTTGCATACTACAACCTTATTGGCTCTGATATTTAAGATGATAAATGCTTAGAATACTTTATGAACGTCTTTCTGTTGTTACATAAAGAGATGCTGTGACACCGCTGTGTTTAGTTTTCATTCTTTTTCTGAATATAAACTTAGTTTGTTGATTTTGTCAGAAGCTGTATCTCCCTCAGCTTACCTGTATCTCTCTCGGCTTACCTGTATCTCCCTCGGCTTACCTGTATCTCCCTCGGCTTACCTGTATCTCCCTCAGCTTACCTGTATCTCCCTCAGCTTACCTGTATCTCCCTCGGCTTACCTGTATCTCCCTCGGCTTACCTGTATCTCTTTCGGCTTACCTGTATCTCTCTCGGCTTACCTGTATCTCTCTCAGGTCTTTGTCACACAGGCCTTGTAGAGGGTCGATAAAGTTCTGCTTGACGTCGATGTCCAGCGAGTCCTTCACCTCAGCCAGCCTCTTCATACTCTCCCCGACGTCGACCAGCGCAGCTCCTGCTCGGACGAAACAGCCACAAGATCGAATTTTCACTTTCACCATAACAGCAGGGTTTTATTTCTTTTACAGCAATTCCACAACCATTAAGATTTCTATTAAAGGTGCGGTCTCCGATGTTTGAGAAATGCTTCAGAAAACCGCGTTGAGCCGACAAACTAAACAAAAATCAAAACACACGTGTAGCCAATGAGCAGAAAGGGGCGGGTCTTGTCGATATGGGCAGAGAGAGTGTTCAGTGCGCATGTGTGACATTAGCAGAAAGCGGTTTTAACATCGACATGGAGGATAAAAACAAAGAAAGAAAGAGAAGAAAGACTTACGATAAGGACAAGAAGTAGGACGTGTTAATATAGGATCAGCTTTCCAGCGCTGGAGAGAACTGAAGGAGCAGGAAGTTGGCCACATATTCACAGGTTGGAGTTTCCCGAGTCAATAACTCCTGAGCTAAACGCTGTTACTACACAAATAACACCTCTTTTCTATCGTAGTAATGTAGAGAGGCAGCTACAACCGCGTTTTGTGTAGTAACAGCGTTTAGCTCAGGAGTTATCGACTCAGGAAACTCCGACCTGTTAGCATGTGGCCGACTTTACTTAAGACGCTGAGGCGCTTTTTTCCTTCTCGATAGGTGAGTAACGTTGGTTTTGCTTTGTTACACAGAACTAATATATGCCTTTGTCCTTTACATGATTATGCTTGTGTGTCATTTTTGCTTGTTTGTTTATCTGCAATCGTATTGTTCTTCCCTTCAGCTATGATAAAGACACATTTCTTATCATTAGTCACCTGGGTTACGTATGTATGTGTGGGCGGAGCTATCGATACAGGGGTGGGACCCATTTGGGTTAGGGGCGTGTTTGTGTTGGTGATTTCAAATGTCAACATTGGCTTTCAAACAACAGAGACCCCACCTTTAATTGGAGAAGGTTATGTCCTTTTTTAACAGATTGTAGTTACGTTCAATCTTGCGGAACGTCTGAGAAACGACTTCCTGTTTTCACTTACATTATAGCAGCTACTGTACAAAAAGGTCTTTCTCCAGCTTGTCGTGTTAAAGAGAATCTGTGAAGATAAGCGTAAGCTCCTGTTGTGAAGTGACACTGGAGACTCCTTACTTAGAAAAAAAAACCTCACCACCTTAATGACTGTCTGAACCCGCCGAGGCCTGGCGGACGAGCTGTTACCATAGAAACGATAACGCGTTAAAACAATAAACCTGTGACATTTTCCGGACAGGAAACTGACACCTCCTGACGAATAAGAATCCATAACTCCACAGCTGTAGAAGATGAATTAGTTACACACGTGTAGCCAATGAGCAGAAAGGGGCGGGGCTTGTCAATATGGGTTAGTTCAGTTCAGCAGTTAGTCCTGGATGTGGATTAAGATTCATTTATAATATAAAACAGCGTATTAAATCGTCTGTATGACCTGGCTGTTTAATACGAGCGTCTGAAGCATTGGAGGCTTTTTTTCTGCACAAAAGATCATTATTTATTTATAAGATGACATAAGGACACAAATGTCATCATCGCCATGGAAACAAAGTGGGTGAACGCAACAATGCGATCTCAATAAGCTGCCTGCTTGGGTCTATATTTACACAGAGCAAAGCCATAACACTTTCCTCACTGTGTGTTGAGATCCACGCTTCGGCTCAGATGATGTTTCTATACAGAACAATTGTACTGTGTGATTTCTGTTCTAGACGGCACCAGAAGCAACGAGCGATCGAGAGATCGGAACCAAAACGCTTACAGAAATGAAGGGGAACTGCTACAAGGACAACATGTTGGACGGAAAAGGAGACAAGCTACGGAGAAAAGTTACTAAACAATCGGCGATGCGTTGTAAAGAATAACGGAAAGAAAGTATCGGGATATTTCTGCTTGCCTCTGTCCGGAGGTTACGTCTCTTTTCGTGGGGGTGCCAATAATAAAAAATCCGTATACGGTGATGCGTAAGGGCAGAAATGCTCCATAAACTTCCGGTCTTTGTGAGGGCTAGAACTCTTGATTGGTCAGAAGGACGGCGTGGACGAGTTTTCTTTAGCAGCGCCTCTGACAGTCGCGCAGCTTTACAGTATATTAATGCGCTCGCTACTCAGTACTTGTTTCCATAGCGACAGCACATTCACATGCATTTGTATGGAGAAAGCTCCACATAAAAAAGCGTCATTAAATAATTCATGCAGTGAATTCATTCACTTTCTTCATTTATGGAGGGAGTCTCTGGTTTTAGCACTTTGTAAACGTTAACTGCGTTTTTTTCGGTCTCTCTTTTTTCTTTTGCAGTTTTCTTTTTTTTTTTTAAAAAAACCCACTGTACATAGATAGCTGCTGTAACATACACACGAGATATAAAGCAAAGTAAACAGAGAGAACGTGTTAGAAATCGTGATAATAATTAATAACAAATCTCGTGTTAATAACGTTAATGTAATATTTTTGTGAGCTCACCAAAGTTTGTTTCCTCTCCGAGGTCACGGCCGTATTTGCCCATACATTCTCCCAGAAGCCCCTCTGCCTGCGGGTATCCGGGGCTTTTCACCTGCCCACGGATCTTGGACATGGTGTTTAACATGGAGAGCTTGGCACGAGACGCTAATACACACACACACACACACACACACACACACACACACACACATACACAGAAAATAACTAATACAGACCTAAACCTTGCTTTAAACATAACTTCACTAACTAGGTGAAAACACTTTGGCCTTTTTTTTTGCGGCTCTGCTCTTACCCGGGTTGGGCTGCAGGTACTCCGAGGTTTTGGAGATGACCTCCACCACGGCTTTGCTGGTCACGTCCACTTTCTGCAGAAATGGAGAAACCGGAGTCACTACACGAAGTGCCACACTACACTACACAGGGAGAACATGTAAACTCCACACACACAAGGTGGAGGTGGGAATCGAACCCCCAACCCTGGAGGTGTGAGGTGAGCGTGCTAACCGCTAAGCCACCGTGCCCCATAAAAACTATATAAAATATGAATATATGTGAAATATAATGTGTATACATAAATGTGTATGGTTTTCATGATTGTCCTTAAAGTGTCCATGTGCAGTATGGTGTGTATAAAGTGTATAAAGTGGCCCTGTGCTGTGACGGTCCAGAGTTAAAGTGTCAGTCCAGAGTTAAAGTGTCGGTCCAGAGTTAAAGTGTCAGTCCATAGTTAAAGTGTCAGTCCAGAGTTAAAGTGTCAGTCCAGAGTTAAAGTGTCAGTCCCAGAGTTAAAGTGTCAGTCCAGAGTTAAAGTGTCAGTCCAGAGTTAAAGTGTCAGTCCAGAGTTAAAGTGTCAGTCCAGAGTTAAAGTGTCAGTCCAGAGTTAAAGTGACAGTCCAGAGTTGAAGTGTCAGTCCAGAGTTAAAGTGTCAGTCCCAGAGTTAAAGTGTCGGTCCAGAGTTAAAGTGTCAGTCCCAGAGTTAAAGTGTCGGTCCAGAGTTAAAGTGTCAGTCCCAGAGTTAAAGTGTCAGTCCCAGAGTTAAAGTGTCAGTCCAGAGTTAAAGTGGTCCAGAGTTAAAGTGTCAGTCCCAGAGTTAAAGTGTCAGTCCATAGTTAAATTGGTCCAGAGTTAAAGTGACGGTCCAGAGTTAAAGTGACAGTCCAGAGTTAAAGTGACAGTCCCAGAGTTAAAGTGTCAGTCCCAGAGTTAAAGTGACAGTCCAGAGTTAAAATGACAGTCCAGAGTTAAAGTGACAGTCCAGAGTTAAAGTGACGGTCCAGAGTTAAAGTGACGGCCCAGAGTTAAAGTGACAGTCCAGAGTTAAAGTGACAGTCCAGAGTTGAAGTGACAGTCCCAGAGTTAAAGTGTCAGTCGAGAGTTAAAGTTTCAGTCCAGAGTTAAAGTGACAGTCCAGAGTTAAAGTGACGGCCCAGAGTTAAAGTGTCGGTCCAGAGTTAAAGTGACGACCCAGAGTTAAAGTGTCAGTCCAGAGTTAAAGTGACGGCCCAGAGTTAAAGTGTCAGTCCAGAGTTAAAGTGACGGCCCAGAGTTAAAGTGTCAGTCCAGAGTTAAAGTGACGGCCCAGAGTTAAAGTGGCGGACCAGAGTTAAAGTGACGGACCAGAGTTAAAGTGACGGTCCAGAGTTAAAGTGTCAGTCCGGAGTTAAAGTGTCAGTCCCAGAGTTAAAGTGTCAGTCCCAGAGTTAAAGTGACAGTCCAGAGTTAAAGTGTAAGTCCCAGAGTTAAAGTGTCGGTCCAGAGTTAAAGTGTTGGTCCAGAGTTAAAGTGACAGTCCGGAGTTAAAGTGTCAGTCCCAGAGTTAAAGTGTCAGTCCCAGAGTTAAAGTGTCGGTCCGGAGTTAAAGTGACAGTCCCAGAGTTAAAGTGTCAGTCCCAGAGTTAAAGTGTCAGTCCGGAGGTAAAGTGTCAGTGCAAAAAGAAGGTTGTGCAGAAAAACAGTGAAGATGGAGAGAGAGGTCCAGTACTAGATCCAGATCCTGGGTGTTCCCTGGTTTAAACTCCAAATGGCCTGCAGGAAGAAGCTTCTCCTCGTTCTCTCTGTGTTTGCTTTGAAGGAGCGAAAGCATTTTCCTGAACACAACAAACAAAACAGTCCATTGTTGGGATGCTGAGGTCCTTTACAACCTTCCTGGCTCTGGTCCTGCACCACGTGCTGTAGATGTCCTGCAGGTCAGGGAGCTCGGTGTGGATGGTACGTTCAGCTGAGTGCACCACCCTCTGTAGGGCTCGCCTGTCCTGCATGGTGCTGTTCCTGAACTAGGAAGTGACGCAACCCGTCAGGACGCTCCCGATGGTGCAGGTGTAGGAAGTCTTGAGCACCTGAGAGGGTAGTTTGAAGTCCCTTAAGCGTCTCAGATGGTACAGAGGCTAATGGCCTTCTTCACCAGGGTGTTGATGTGACAGGACCAAGAGTTTTTTTTACTTTGTGGTATTAAATAAATATTTTTATTACACTTTTTTACCTCTTCTAATAGCTGCTAATCGTAATGTAAATAAATAAATAAATAAAGGAAACGAAAGCTACTTTCTGCTATTAAAGATTAAAGATAAAGATCAGAGGACAACAAGATTCTTCGATAACGTCACATTTTTCTAATAAAGCTCCGTTTGGATAAAAAAAGATTGTAAAGCCTTAGCCATTTGTCTTCATTTACATCACTCTATGTGTATGAGTGGCTGTAACAGGTGCCACTTTCCTCACACACACACACACACACACACACACACACACACACACACACACACACACACACACATACACACACACGGAGCAGCAGGTTAAGTACAGCTGACATTTCCCTCAGTGGTGTGTGTTACAGCAGCATTACATATTAATACCAGCATTACCTCAGCAGTTCTGAGCACAGCAGCTTCGCTCGGGTTAAACATTTAGTGTGGCTCGAACTCGTGCAAAAGTTTACACACCCCAGGACCAAATATTTTAATACCGACGAGACAATAAGGCGGTGTGTAAAGTATCAGATAAATGACTATAAAATATCGTTGTTATGACTTTATGTTTTTTTTTTTGTTTTTTTTTAGTTCTATTTATATCTTTTTTTTTATTTGTAATCAGGCCATCCTTAAAAATATTTTGGTTTGCAGTAACAGTAAAAAAAAAAAAAAAAAAGGGGTCGGTAGGTAGGTCTATATATTTTTATTTTGGTGTGATGGTGATTACGTAAGTATGACTTTAAACAAATTAGCATATCATGATGTCACTGACTGGGTCTTCGACCCGTGCCTTCGGGCGCATCATCGCAAACCTTATTTGCAACCACCAAGTTAAAGGGGTGTCGATCTGTTTTAATGAATTTTTTAGATGCATCATGGCGCCCGAACCCGTACGACTTCGAACGGTGACGGCGAACATTTTGTTTACTGCAGCCACAGCCATCGTTACCGAGCGCGACCCGTCGACTCTGACGGTGAACGAGACGAAGCGAACGCACAGGCCGTAGTGTGACATCCGGGAACCAACAGTGTAAACATAGATGACGTCACGGGTTTTTATTTAAAAGAAAGAACGTAGCCTTCCTTTGTATGTGGGCCGAGGCGATTTATATATTTACAATACTTACTAAAATATAATTAATATTATTTTATAGCTTTTGTATTAGTTGTTTGAAGTGTATAAAAAAAAATCGTTCGGTCTTCATGCAAATTTACAACTGGCAAGTCGGTCGGACTTAAAGGAAAAAAATTTCAATAATTGAGTCGGTCCTTAATCGACAGGGTTACGCCAAACAAGAATATTTTTAAGGATGGCCTTGTGCTTGTGGAAAGGAGCAACACTGAGACCTGCTTCATTCAAGACTATTCTGAATTTCTAGTAAATGAGTTGAAACACTTTATTGGAACGCTTTTAGGTCTCCTTAATATTTGAGAAAGAAATCTTATGATATATAAGTTTAAACCCTGACAGCATGACCGACTGTGCGCTCTTTAATTGTGTCCCCACTATTCTACTCCACTGTATAACATTTACATATATATACACATGTATATAAATATATACATATATAGTCTTCCGAGAAAAAGTCGAGCGCTTCGTGAACCTGGAGGATGCATTTATTCAAACGGAAAATACGTGTGTCGGATGTCGGACACTTCGTACGCTCAACACGCGCAGCTTTGCTTGCGTAGTAGAAACTCCGTGTAGTGTTTGCAGCGTGCAGCTTAGGTCTGCTGTGGCATCGGTTGGAGTCGAACTCCGGGGAAAACATCGAGCGTTTTCCTTTTTAGCGGAGCTCCAGAACGACACGCCTTTTTAACGTTCTAGCGGCTGCTCCGTACGCACGGCGTGTCGCTGAATCGCTGGAAGTTTTCCAGATTTTCCACTAAAACACATCAGTGTGCTTCTGCTGTGGGTGAGGAGCAAAAAAACTGACTCGGTGTTCAGAAAGAAACTCGGTCAGTTTACTTTTCAGAATGCTGAGACACACTTTGAAGTGAAATCCACACTGAAATGTTTAGGAAGTCGTTCAGGAAATCAGCAACGCGTGTGTTTATGATGGAAATGAATCCTGTAAAGCGCTTAAATTCTCAGATCCGACGAGGGTTTAAGTGTAGGATGTGACCAAACACACTTTTGTTCCAGCTGCCGGGAAACAGGAACTGTTTACAGCGAGAAACAGGGAGCACAGCCAACAGAGGTGCCAAAACTTTTAACAAGGCGATCACAGCAGGTAGAGAGATAAACGGTGGACAGCGTGAATCATCGAGCGGCAGAGTGTGGGAGATTTACGCGACATCGTCCTGCACGGCTGTACTGAAACACATCTGTACCTAACTCTGAACATCTGTACAGTATTTAAAAAAAAAAAAAAAGAATTTCTACATCTGCAGAAAAAAAAATTAAATGCCAAACATTCTTACTTTCTCCAGGTCTTTGAATTCTTCATCCAGCTTGGTTCCTTCTGCTCCTCCAACCTTCTCGCTCACCATCTGCAGACACACAAGTAAGTGTTCATCACGGTCAGCGCTGAGCGTTACACAAAGGACTGAACGAACGCTTCGCGTCATATAACCAACGTCGAGCAACATCACGAGAAAGATGATGATGATGATGATGATGAAGATGATGATGAACTGATGATGGGCGGTTTATGAATTAGACAAACACATAATAAGACCAAAACCATGATGCTAAGCAATTTGAAGAAAAATAAATAAATAATGATGTTCCTTCCTCTATTTCCATGTCATTTAACACGACGTTAACATTTATATTGAAAGCCGTTTAATTCGTGTTGTTTTTATTTACTAACACGTATGTGGGCGGGGCCTTGTGTCCAGAGTCCCCTGTGATAGGCTCCAAGTTTCCCATGATTCTGTGTAGAATTGCAACCGGCTGGATGTGGGCGGTTCTAAAATCGAGTGCCACAAGAGCCCACTTGAGGGCGCCAAACTTTACCGCCAGTGTTTTTTTTAAATAGCTTTCTGATTTGGGTCGTGTCTAAAAAAAATGGCTGCTGTCCTAGCTATCGTGCTACTATTTAAACATCTCTGTACCTGTGTTATTTTTATCGGATATATTTTGAAAAGCTTTAATCATCGATTTATTGGCAAAAAGTTTGCAGGAGCGTTTATACCAAAATTCTGTGTATTGGAATTTTCATATAAGGAACTCGCTAACTGATCGAATGGAACTCACGTTGTTGTTGATGTGTTAATAAGGCTTTCATTTCCGGATCACACACCAGTTTAATGACCATTTTGTGGCACTCATTCATTCATTCATTCATTTTCTACCTGTTATCCGAACTTCTCGGGTCACGGGGAGCCTGTGCCTATCTCAGGTGTCATCGGGCATCGAGGCAGGATACACCCTGGACGGAGTGCCAACCCATCACAGGGCACACACACACTCTCATTCACTCACACACTCACACACTACGGACAATTTTCCAGAGATGCCAATCAACCTACCATGCATGTCTTTGGACCGGGGGAGGAAACCGGAGTACCCGGAGGAAACCCCCGAGGCACGGAGAGAACATGTAAACTCCACACACACAAGGCGGAGGCGGGAATCGAACCCCCGACCCTGGAGGTGTGAGGCGAACATGATAACCACTAAGCCACCGTACCCCCCCCCCTTTGTGGCGCTCAGTCATTTCAAATTAAAAAGTGATTCTGTATCAAATCCATAAATAAAGAAGAAATTGAGGTGTTCTAAATGAGGGGGAGGGGTTAGCGTGCGTGGCTGAGCTGGATTACTGGAAGCTTCCTTTGCCTTTGTAAGGAGTTTTGTGGGCGTGGCTACATGTAAGGCTGCGGTGTCGTGAACTGTTGAACGGACGGCTGACTGAGCTGAAAGTTCTGTCCGGACAAAGTTCACGGTGTAAAACTGAACACACACCGCGTAGATGTGTCTAGCGATCGCAACATGGCCCGTGTTAGAAATTTCGGCTATGTGGAATAAAATACTGTAAGAGTCCAGACTTCTCATATTTTCCCTGGTTTGCACTCCCTCGCCCGCCCTCGCACTCCTTTTCTCTCTCTCGCTCCAAAATGCCTTCACCAGATTCTTCACGTGTGACTTGCCCCGAATAAAAGACTAAGCTCCGTCTTGCGTCTCGGGTCCCTGGAAGTCACCTTTTTGTCTGTCGTCCCCGTGCTGTAGGTTTTATTTATGCAGGGACGGCGCTGCGTGTTTCCGAGATCACGTCACGACCCGATGCTAATTTCACACATGTGCACGAAGTACAGGAAGACACTAACGCCAACAACATTCTTATTTTTGCAGATCTGGTCTTTTTTTTTTTCAGGAACATGTTTACAGGAACTGTTTAATCCCAGCACTGCTGCAGATTTCTCAGAAATTACACGTAAACCTGTCGCTGTGAAGAAGGAAAACCTGATGAAATGCTTTTCGGTTCATCTTCCGAGCTCAAACATCCCACACGCTCACACACACACACACACACACACACACACACACACACACACACACACACATACACCCACCCACACATACTGACATGGTCTCAGAGCTCAGAATAATAAAGCAGCCAAATTTCACTTTCGCTTAATAACCAATTTATTTTTCCTCCCGTTCGGTTGATGCCGGTTCCCACACACACACACACACACACACACACACACACACACACACACACACACACACACCGGCCGTCTCAACGCTTACATAACAACTTTCTCAAGAACTTCTGATACGATTCACACTCCAACTCCTCTGTATTTTTGAGAAAGATTAAAATACTGGCAAGCTCATCTGTGTTTGGCGGTGTGGGAGGCTTTAAAGTGAAAGTTTTCTCAAACTCGGCGACTCTTTAAACGTCGGTCTCCTACAGACGTGGCGAGTTCTCGCGTACCGCGCCTCCGAAACCTCCGCTCGTGAATGTTCGCTCAGAAATGCGTGGAATCCATGGAAACACTCACGAGGCCTTACGGAATATTCGGTTGTCCGGTCATATGTCAGTAATCGTGATTATAACGTACATCCGCTCATGCGATTACCCTTATGATTGCGAGTATTACAATATAAGGAAATATAAATGATGTAATCATGTTATAAAGTGTTTATAAAGTGCTATTTGTATTGTTATGATTATTTTTAAAAAACTTTTAAGGCTTTTTTTAAGTAAGTGTTAGTCGTCGTGTTCGTTACATACTGTATTATAACAAACGTTACCACGAATACCAGGGACTTATAAACTGGAGCAGAACTTCGTCAGCGTTAGTGACCTAACGTGTTATAAACACAAGTTATGAGTGCTTTATGAACACTGCTATAAACCGTGTAAGATGCTTTTCCGTGGCTTTGTAAACGATGCCTTACGAACGCATTATAACAGGTAAGGAATGTATTTGTAGAATAAATCGCACAGGAACGTGGTTATAAATGGTCATACAGTTTTCTCTGAGGGGAAAACTGTTAAGACACGATGACGTTTGTCATGAGACGAGTCTGTTTCACTGACACAGGTCAAAAGTCTCGGGAAACGAAGCCTCGTTTGACCTGCATTTTCCACCACAGAGGAGCAGGAGCGTGCACACACACTCACACACACACACACACACACACACACACACACACACACACACACACACACACACACACACACACACACACACACACACACAGTGCTCTGGGATGCGCTCGTCAGCTGGTGAACTAGAAACAGGGTTAATAATTAAAAGGTCATTTCTGTTGAGTGAGAAGTGAAGTGAGGTGTCTGAACGTGTCAAATGGTGGAAGCGGTTCGATAAACCCTGCAACTCTAAACCACACACACACACACACACACACACACACACACACTCTGTCCAGCGTGAGGTCACGTCGGGTTAACACAATCCCATTAGGTGTGTGAGATAAAACGCGGTGTTGTGTTTAATATATTGTCAGTTTTATGACTGTATGCATAAGAGATCGTAAGGTGCTCATAATAAACACACACCACCTACACAACTCTGATGCTTTGTATTTTATACACAACCAGCTGTACAGCAGGACGTTCAGCATGAGCAGATCCTGAATAAAACCCTGACAATAACAACGGCCTGAACGCCGTGGGGCAGATAAATAAATAAATAAATAAAAATATGAGGTGTCGTGCCGAATCCGGTCTCCAGGTTTACAGCACATCTGATATACGTTAATCAACCTAAACACTTCCAGCTGGAATAAAGACAGAGGAATAAACGATATGCTCGATTTTAATGCTGAGGAACTTTTAATAACTGAAGCAGAGTTCCGTAGAGTTTTATTCCTCTTACACACCAGAGCGATCTGCCAACAAGTCTGGATTCATTAATGAAAGTATTGCGTGTAAAATTTTTAGCGGGTTCTAGTTGTATTTAAATGTCCGATAAACAGATTCGTCCGTGTTCACGTATCTGTTATAGCAGCTATAAACGCTCGTTCTCTTGCCAGCGTCTAAAAAAGCCTACAGTGTCAGTGAACTCGTCCGTCCTGAAGACGCTACGGCTTTACCTCGGTTACAAAGCCACACTGACTCTGGAGACTCAGTGTAAACTTTACACAGACGTCTTTCTCCTCTCAGGAGAAATGGTCAATGAGCCAATCAAAGCTTCTGACCAATCAGAATGCAGAATTCATGTCGGGTAAATCCATTTAATTGTAGTTTAAAGAGGCACAAACGCTGGTAAAGTTGCAGGACTGTGGACCCCGACGTCCTTAACAACACAATGCGTTTGTTTTGATGTTTAACTTGAGTTCCTTCATTAAGGTTCCTTCGTTACGGTTCCCTCGTTACGGTTCCCTCGTTAAGGTTCCCTCGTTAAGGTTCCCTCGTTAAGGTTCCCTCGTTAAGGTTCCCTTGTTATGGTTCCCTCGTTAAGGTTCACTCTTTATGGTTCTCTCGTTAAGGTTCCCTCGTTACGGTTCCCTTGTTAAGGTTCCCTCGTTAAGGTTCCCTCGTTAAGGTTCCCTCTTTAAGGTTCTCTCGTTAAGGTTCCCTTGTTAAGGTTCCCTCTTTAAGGTTCCCTTGTTACGGTTCCCTCCCACAACGAAAACCTCATCAGAAATCAATCACGTATTTGGGATTCAATAAAATGTGACCTGGCTTACGGGAAGTACACAAACGAGCAACGTCACATGTATAACCAGTGTATATTCTTCACCCTGGCACAGTTTACTTATCCATGCATGTGGAATGCAGCAAAGCATCATGGGATAGGATGAGGGTATGAGACTAAGGCCAGACTGTACTGACACAGTTTGTCTCTGGCTCTGTGTCTTTCCTCTGAGCTGTATTGATTACAAAGGGACTCTGACACGAGCTGCATGCAGCACCACTGCAGTCCAATCACTCTGACAGCCAGGCTACACACACACACACACACACACACACACACACACACACACACACACACACAAACCCACAAAACACAAACACATGTCCATTCGTTGGCTAGTTATATGGCTCCTCTTTGGCCTGAAGCCAAACAACAAAGCGGGGCTCCATTTTGTCCTGCTCCAACTCTCCTCTTCCTGTCTGTAGGACATGCTCTCATTTCTCTCTCTCTCTCTCTCTCTCTCTCTCTCTCTCTCTCTCTCTCTCTCTCTCATTTCTCTCTATCTCTCTCTCTCTCTCTCTCTCTCTCTCTCTCTCATTTCTCTCTCTCTATCTCTCTCTATCTCTCATTTCTGACAGGAAGTTGGGAAGTGGTCTGCCGGCTCAGTTTCCTGCTATGATCAGCGGAAAGGAAGTGAGAGGTTAGGCACTACACACACACACACACACACACACACACACACACACACACACACACACACACATAAACACACAGACAACCCCGCACCCACCACCCAAAAAAAAAAATCTGTCTGACCCATTTTACTGGATTTGACTGGATTTGACTGGACTGGATGATGTGATCGTGTGTGAACTCTGAGTCACTCTCTCGTACAGCTCGTCATGAACACACAAATACTGATGGATTATTAAAGACACGGTTTATATCACTGCCTTGTTTTTAGCTTTGCGAGGACATGCTGAGATCTCGCACGCTACGAATAAAGGTTTCGGATAAACAACGGCTATTTCTGCTCAGGATCTCAGAATTCTTCCTGAACTAAACTCCATAAAGAAAAAAATTTAAACCAAAAGGAAAACTGAATAATCGTGTACTCAATCCAGGTGAAGCTGGTAAAACCCTATGCATGCTAACGAGTTCACGTGACACTAACGAATATTATCATCAATCCCAGAATGAAGATCCACTCATCCCTGTTCTGTTACTGCTGCGTGCGTGAAGCCTGTAGGCTAGTCGCTAGCTACACGAAATTTTCGACTTGTTGTAGATTAACTTATTTACATGGTGAACTTTTTTCTTAAACATTTAAAGTCATCATGTCACAATGACCTTTCTCGCTCGTGTGGGCATGGCCTGTTCACCGTTTTAAATCCAAAATGAACCATAGAACAAAAACACCATGTCTCAATTCAACACTATTAAAGAAAGTACAAAGGGATAAACGCTTGTTCTGGTGCACTGCTGAGGAATCAAACACTTCAGGATGGACTGAATACTGTGGTGGTTAGAGTGAGTCGACTTCATCACGCCAGCCTGTTGTTGATTAGTTTCCGACACTAAAACATACATGGAAGTACAGAGCTGTGGATTTGTCACTTCTATCTTTCAGAAATTAGAACAAAATACTTTGAACGACGTTCTTGCGTTTTTTTGTCACAGCGTTGGTGAATGAAGCCTACGTGAAGAAACGTAAATGTCAAAGCCAGGCATCGAAATCAAAAATCGGTGCGTCCCATGTGTGTATTAGAGCTAGTAGATTAACATCTAAATGTAAAGCCTTGGTGAGAAAGGACCCAGAGAATGAAGTGCTTTCTGTAAGAGTGCAGCGGTGGGTCGTCCAGGCGAGACGTTTCAAACCCACAACCCACTCAACTCAACATCCAGCTGCGCTGAAAACAGAACCTACCCAAACCAATGCTTCATAAAGAGGACGTATTTAAAGGGGCTGACAGATGCCCCTTTTCCACTGAGGCAGTTCGGGTGCTGGTTCGGAGCCAAAGCCTAATTTAGAACCAGTTCTTTCTGTTTCGACCGCCAAAGCACCGGCTCTGAACCAGGAAAAGTGGTTCTTAAGTAGCACCAAATCGTTGCTGGTCTAGACTTAAGGACCACTTGCGTCAGGGGCTGTGGGCGGGGCTACTGTTAGAAAAAAGAGAACGGAAACCCGTGGTGAAGCGAGTGGACTCTGTAGGATCCTCAGGTTAGGACTCTGTAGGATCTTCAGGTTATTACTCTGTAAGATCCTCAGGTTAGGACTCTGTAAGATCCTCAGGTTAGGACTCTGTGGGATCCTCAGGTTAGGACTCTGTGGGATCCTCAGGTTAGGACTCTGTGGGATCCTCAGGTTAGGACTCTGTAGGATCGTCAGGTTAGGACTCTGTAGGATCGTCAGGTTAGGACTCTGTAGGATCCTCAGGTTAGGACTATGTAGGATCCTCAGGTTAGGACTCTGGTGGATCGTCAGGTTAGGACTATGTAGGATCCTCAGGTTAGGACTATGTAGGATCCTCAGGTTAGGACTATGTAGGATCCTCAGGTTAGGACTCTGTAGGATCGTCAGGTTAGGACTATGTAGGATCCTCGGGTTAGGACTATGTAGGATCCTCAGGTTAGGGCTCTGTAGGATCCTCAGGTTAGGACTATGTAGGATCCTCAGGTTAGGGCTCTGTAGGATCCTCAGGTTAGGGCTCTGTAGGATCCTCAGGTTAGGACTATGTAGGATCCTCAGGTTAGGGCTCTGTAGGATCCTCAGGTTAGGACTATGTAGGATCCTCGGGTTAGGACTATGTAGGATCCTCAGGTTAGGACTATGTAGGATCCTCGGGTTAGGATTCTGTAGGATCCTCAGATTAATCCACATCTACATTCACTTCCATGGACATTTTTTTCCAGGCCAGTTATAGCAAACGTGGCACATATTTTCCTAACTGGTCTAACCTCAAAACCAATGTTATGGTCCTGAAGTAGACGATGTTACTCAGCGTTATAAAGCTTGTTAAACTTGTCATATCGGCACATTTATTATAACCTGGAGATTGTTTTCTCTCAGGAAAAAAAACCCCCTGCAAGAGCAAAGCTGGGAGACACAAGAGAATAAACAGGATTTAACCCTAATATACACCCTGATCATGACTAGGCTTGTGTTATACACACCTCATATACTTTAAATACATACACACTCAGTTATAAACAGTTATAACTCACTTATTCACTCTCGTGTAACCGATTTAACTCGAAACAAATCTGTAAAAACCGAATCATTCCGAACCGATTCATATTACAAATGATTTGTGTCGATTTTAATCAGAGTGTAAACAGAAAACAGGTAGGAGAAGAAGTCAGAAGAACAAACCTGGCTTGCTTTGTAAAACTGCTTCTTTAAACCCGCAACAGACATCTTTAAACACGTCCCTCTGTTGTTTCTCCCGCAGAAGGAAAATGAGCAACTTTAAAAAAAAAAAATCCCAGGGACAAAAAAATAATAAGTAACGAGAAAAACCGGGTGTGTGCGCGGTGTTAATGCGAGTGTTAATGCGAATGTTAATGTGAGTGTTAATGCGAGTGTTAATGTAAATGTTTATGCGAGTGTTAATGCAAATGTTAATGTGAGTGTTAATGTGAGTGTTAGCCGAGAGACTCGGTCCAGCGGCACGGCGCAGACATCCAGCGGGTTTGTTTCTGTTTGTTTCTGTTGTTAACGTTAATCCAGCACTTCTGGTACAAACAGTTTTCCTTTGTTTTAAACGACTTGTTGGCTTTTAAAAATATCCGTGAAAATGTTCCGCCTCCTGCTTTTACAGCTGAATGGAGCAGCGATAGAAAAAGCAACAGCGTAGCCAAGCTAGCGGTCCTTCGCTCTGGAGATACCGTTCCGCGCATGCGCAGTGAGAGGACTTTGAGCAAATTGTGGACAACGGCGACCTCCAGTGGACGTGATGTGTGTATACACGGGCTGATACTTTCTTCTTCTTCTTTTTCTTCTTCTTCTTCTTCTTCTTCTTCTTCTTCATAATAATAATAATAATAATAATAATAATAATAATAATAATAATAATAATAATAATAATAATAATAATAATATTGTTGTTATTATTAATAATAAGAATAATAACAATAATAACAATAATAATCATATTATTGTTATTATTATTGTTATTATTATTATTAATAATAAGAATAGTATTATTATTATTATTAATACTACTACTACTACTACTACTACTATTACTACTACTACTACTACTACTAATAATAATAATAATAATAACAACAACAACAACAATTCATTCATTCATTCATTTTCTACCGCTTATCCGAGCTACCTCGAGTCACGGGGAGCCTGTGCCTATCTCAGGCGTCATCGGGCATTAAGGCAGGTACACCCTGGACGGAGTGCCAACCCATTGCAGGGCGCACTACTACTACTACTACTACTACTACTACTACTACTACTACTAATAATAATAATAATAATAATAATAATAATAAATCATTTATTCACCTCAATAGGAATACAGTAAAATGATTGAGAGTAATCTAAATAATACTTTTGATCTGATCGAACGAAGCGGGTTAATGTGCTTCATTTAATACTCATCAAACAGTTAACAAGGATATAGGACATTCACACCATGGTGGTGGGGGGTGGAAAAGGGGTGCAAATATTTTGCTAAAAGCTCTATTTCTTGTGTTGTTTCCCAAAACAATGGGCCTTTATTTTTTCATTCAAATGTAAATGTTACACTCCTACGACTGACTTACGAATAACGTAAGTCTGTCGTAGGAGTGTAACATTTACATTCACACCACGTAGCTGATGCTGTCATCCAGAGGAACTCACAAAAGTACTCCGTAAAACGTTCATGAATATCCAGTTAGTGTGGAATATTGCTATGTTTTGTGTAAATTCATAAATCTTGGCTCCTGATTGTTTAAATGACTCAATTCCTTTTGTTTATGCATTTTTCCCTCATTTCACGTGTTCACCTCTCTGTTAGCTTTAATTTTTTCAGTGAGGTCTGTGGGCTTCACTAAATGCATATAAGCTATAACGTGCATGTGGGTCGTGCTTTACGAGTTCATCAACATATTCACTTTAGTACAAAAATTACAAGTATTGACAAACTGATGGTTTGGTTTGTCCAAGAAGAAAAAAACAACAACATAATTTTACAAAAGAAGTGACATCATAGCATTATGTGCAGAAGAATCATAGCATTATGTGCAGATGATACAAAATAATGAAGAAGTTTACATGCACTTTTTCTCACCGGATGATTTACTGAGCAAAAACATTGTGAGAACATTTATTTAAGAGCTGAACAAAAATTGAAAAAATTCTACTAAAAAGACTACTAAATGTTTTATATTAACAAAATGTGTTGTTTAACAAGTAAAAATAGATTTTTAAAAAGACACAGGTTAATTAAACAGATATTTAACTGTGTATATAAACACACATATATAGTCAGTCTTTTTAACACTGACTATGCTAAAAATTTACCTATATATCCATGTTTTATCATATCACAGATTCAGAAGTGTTATTCCTACTGTTGCATCTTCTTCTTCTTCTTCTTCTTCTTCTTCTTCTTCTTTCAGCTTCTCCCTTCAGGGGTTGCCACAGCGAATCATCTCTCTCCACCTATCCTATCTTCTGCACCTCAACACTTGCACCCACTAGCTTCATATCCTCATTAATTACATCCATATACCTCCTCTTTGCCTCCTGTCTGGCAGCTCCATGTCCAACATTCTCCTACTGATATACTCACTCTCCCTCCTCTGAACATGTCCAAACCATCTTAATCTGGCCTCCCTAACTTTGTCCCCCAAACGTCCAACATGAGCTGTCCCTCTGATGTACTCGTTCCTAATCCTGTCCAATCTTGTCACTCCCAAAGAGAACCTCAACATCTTCAGCTCGGCTACCTCTAGCTCTGACTCCTGTCTCTTTGTCAGTGACACTGTCTCTAAACCATACAGCATGACCGGTCTCACCACTGTCCTGTACACCTTCCCCTTGATTCTCGCTGCTATTTTCCTATCACACAGAACTCCTGCCGCCTTTCTCCACCCATTCCAACCTTCCTGCACTCGCTTCTTTACTTCTTTCCCACTCTCTCCATTGCATATTGTTCAGAAATTACACTACTGTCAACTACTGAGCAAAATGTATATTTATACTGAGAGCCTGATCACTGCAGTTCACACATTGACCACAGGGAGGCAAATCTCGCTTCACATTTTAAGAACCGTAACATTCGTTTATAATAAGGTTCTTTAAAAAAAGATTCTTTACATGAAAATACTGTATCGGTAATTACAGTTCTTAAATATTTTATTCAATTTTTGTTTTTCTACATTTTATTCAAAATGTAGGGCTCTGCAGTGATAAAAATGAAAATGATCATAAAATAATAATAATAAAACACACCACTACGGTATGTAAAGAGCCCTTTATTCCACTTTTAATCCACATATATTTTATCCCCAAACTACAATTCTACATCAGAATTTCTACATTTGTCTTTTTTAATACTTGCATCCATGTCATAAATTATATTTATTAAAATCTATGTAATTCTGTTCAAACAATTACCCCAGAAATAAAGAAAACAGAAGGATCATGAGTCAGATTCTTTTGTTTGTAAAAACACTCTATTAAAAAATATAAGTACAGTTTGCGTGAACACTGATGACGCTAAACGGGTGAGTAAAGAAACACTGCAGGAAAAAAGACAGCCATGAGAAATCACAAAAAAAGAGAAAAACAAAATTCAAAAACTAGAATCCATCTTTATATGTTTTAATATATAATTTATATCTATACAAGATCCTATTTAATTCAGAAAAAAGTGACACTTCTGTGTGAAATCTTAACATTCAGGACAGCAGTTACTAGCACACAGTGATGAAGGTTCGAGAACATCTGGAGGGTTACAGGTGTCGATGTTGATATACAGTAGGACCAAGAGCCCAGATAACTCCCTGAGGGTCTGTGTGTGTGTGTGTGTGTGTGTGTGTGTGTGTGTGTGTGTGTGTGTGTGTGTGTGTATGAAGTAGCAAGACATTTTCCTTCATTTTACAGAGAATCTTTTCATTTTTAGCCAAATGATCCTGTTAACTGTCCCCTGCTTGAATGAATCAACATCATATCTATTGTACAGTCCAGTTATCGACACCGTCTTAAACACCCAGAGAACTGTTTTATAACCATATTTTTTTAATTTATTTTTTCCCCTAAAAACCTCAAGGAATCCAGTAACTACAGGTTGAAAGGACCACTATTTAAACAGTGCAAAAAAACACCAGATATGGAGCAAGTGCCAACCACCCAGACGAGGAAAACATTCTTAAATCGCTTTTGAGAGAGAGAGAGAGAGAGAGAGAGAGAGAGAGAGAGATATGTGTATTTGATTTGTGTAACGAGTCACTTCAAGATGTGGTTGTATAACAGACAAAAAGTGACGGCACACAACGATCCTCATGTAGTAAAATTGTTTTTAAATGTTTACAAAAAAAATTCACAAACAGATTTTAAAAGGTTAAACATGTGGCTTGAATAGTGTCTTATTTCATCTCTCCCTTATTTTAAAGACCAAATCTTTTCTGTATTTTTTTTAATATACAATTTCTGAGAACTCGGATAAAGTTTATCATTGAATTTTTGTTTGTTTTAAAATATAATTCTTTAAATGGTAAGACCTGGAGACTCAGTCTGTAACATTTTATCTTTAAGCAGTTAACAGGCACTCCGTCCAGGGTGTATCCTGCCTTGATGCCCGATGACGCCTGAGATAGGCACAGGCTCCCCGTGACCCGAGAAGTTCGGATAAGCGGTAGAAAATGAGTGAGTGAGTGAGTCAACAGGTTGAATTGGGCTCTTTAGCTTCACTGTAGTGCCACCTGCAGTTGTGCATGTGTAATAAGTTTTAAAATACAACATTAGGCCATCCTTAAAAATATTTTGGTTTGCAGTAACAGTAAAAAAAAAAAAGGTCGGGTAGGTAGGTCTATATATTTTTTTTTCAAGTTTCAATGTAATTACGTAGGTATGACTTTAAACAAATTAGCATATCGTGACGTCACTGACTGGGTCTTCAACCCGTGCCTTCGGGCGCATCATTGCAAACCTTATTTTGATGCTGGACACAGTTTTTCCAGAAGTTAAAACGGTGTCAAACTGTTTTAATGAATTTGTTAGATGTATTATGGTGCCCGAACCCGTTAATATTATTGTATTGCTTTTGTATTAGTTGTTTGAAGAGTAAAAAAAAAAAAAAAAAGGTCGGTCTTAACGCAAATTTACAAACGTCAAGTCGGTGTCGGACTTGAAGCAAAAAAATAAAAATAAAAAATTGAGTCGGTCCTAAATTTACAGGTCGGTCGGGTTACGGCAAACAAGAATATTTTTAAGGATGGCCTTACTTATTAAAGAATAAGCAGCTTATATTTAGGCTGATACGTCTCTGTTCGACCGGCATATCAGTTCGGTTTCGCGTCATGTCCGACCCTGGTGCATAGTAAAATGCGGTGTGTGCAAAATGTTCATTCATCGGTTTGTGTTAGATACACTCAGAGTGTGTTAAATGACTTGGGTCACTTAAAGGGATAAGAGACAAGGACAAAATCAACTGGGTTGAGAGAACAGCAGTCTGTGAGTGTGTGTGAGGGAGAGAGAGAGAGAGAGAGAGAGAGAGAGAGAGAGAGAGAGAGAGCATAAACCTGAATATCACCAAGCCTGAGGTTACGAGAGTGTACAAACTTTCCTCATTTTTCGAGGTGTAAAATCTATAAGTGCTATTCATCTGCATAAAAACAGCAGCGTCTGGTCAGTTTGAGTCAGAATGTTTATTATCATTATTATTATTATTATTATTAATCATACCTCTGTATTTTCCAGACTATAAGACACATTCCTAAACTTGGTCTGCTTAAAGAGAAAAAAATCAGTATATACCTCACTCTGTTGTTGCAATTGTTTTAATTTAAACCATTTCTAAATTGTAACTTTTCCTTGCTCCATAATTTTCAGTGTAGTAACTGTATTGTTTCCCCTTGTGTCTGATTAATATTTGTAAATCTGCCATCTCACATACAAAGGTCTGAGTTCGCCCCCTAGTGTCTGCCATGGTGTTCTTAAATTTTGTTGAATACGGCAAAAGTGCATCTAATTCTAAATTTGAAATAAAAAAAAAACCCGTGTAATTCATGTTATGTAAATAGTTTTGGTGAACCTATGATATTTAACTTGAATGTAAAAACTTGAGTCTCACTAAATGTAGCGTTGCTGCATTGTTAGCTGTGTAACATGAGTTAGCTAGAGCCTCAACCAAATCTATTCAAATAAAAAAATAACACCTGGAATTGCATATATTTTACTAAAATATGATTTATAATAAAGTGAATTTAAAATTTTTTAAATCGTTGATAATTGGTTCTCTGAATATATCTTTGACTAAAATATTACACTTTAGACGATTCCCGTCTACCTGAACATTTTTTTATAGTTCTATTGAAAGAAGTAAAAAGCGAGTATTTTATAAATGGGAATAAAAACTCATTTTAGATTTATTAAAAACTCATATTACACGTTTGCTTTTCTTGAGCATAATGAATACCATAAACAAAAGGCTAATGCAAAAACCCTATAGACGATAACGATACTATAGTCTGGAAAACACAGTACTGTGCATCACACATCACTGTTTTGTTAAATAGTTCATTCTGCATGTATCTGTACAATATATACTTAATATATAAATATATATTCTAATTTCAAATGCTTTATACACACACATCTATTCTAATTACAGAAAAGTCTAAATCAAAATATCAAATTATCAAAAAAAGTACACGTTTCGTTCTAGAGTCATATTTCCAGAAAAAAAAAAAACAAATGGAACAAAGGTGTTTTTTTTCCTTAAATTTAAATTAATAATACTAAAGATATAAAGGTCAGAAAAAAAAGCTCAACCAATATGTACGCAGCCTCGTTCACATGCATGTGTTGTATCAGCAGATTAGCATCATTAAAATGCAGAGGATAAGAAACTAAATGAATACATTCCGTCTCGTCCATCGAGGCTACGCTACTTTTCAACTACATTCAGAAAAATCGACGAAAAAAGTTTGGGTTGAGTCCAACAAAGTAAGTCTGTCACTAAGAGATTTAAGCTCTTGACCTACATTCGTTCCATACGATGCCAACTGTTCTCCTCTGCTGTAGAAGGAAAGAAAGTGTCCAAACGGAATAGAAAAGAAAAAGTGCCAAAACTTTCCAGCCGGGATCTTTTGCTGCATTTAGCAGACGGAAATCTGAATTTTACATTCTTCTAAAAGTGAGTGGTGAAGTTTGTAACATAAAATACACAGAATTATTTTGCATCATGCTAAAATTTAATCGTTCATCAGCTAGCTATCCGTCGGTGAACGCGATCTAAAAAAAAATTCTAGGATTAAATTTTGTTGGTTTAATGTGATTAGCGATCCTGATATATATATATATTTTAAAAAAAAATCAGTTTTCTTGCAGATACCAGCATGATCATGTACCATGGTAAAGTAAACATGGCAACAGGATAGTATGCCAGTGTCAGTTGAGTCGCTTAGCTGTTGACGTCAATTCTGTCCGTCACCAACTAAAAGCGACTTTAGCCCAAAAACGTCTGGTTTTCTGCACCGAGCTTATATTCATATGAATCTGATACAAAAAGTATAACATTTTAAGGGACAGTTTTGATGAAACTCGACTAGCTTAACTGAACCAATCATTCTGACAGATATATAGCTATAAGTTCTGCATAGTATCATACGTCAACTGAATTTATCATGGATGTAGGTGAACTCAAATTAGCCCCAATATTCCAGCACCAAAGTATCCGTCCACCTGAGCATTTTCATTCTGGTGTTTTTACTTGTCAGTTAAAACAATCCTACATCAACGATCAGCACCGCACTCCCTTAAATGCCCCTTTGGTTATTTCGCTCAGGCCGCACCGTCGATCACCTGTGAAGGAAAGAGCTCACAGAAAAAAAGAGAGTGGGATTCTGAGAGTGTTGTGTGCAGGATTGTCAGTGAGCTGCTGGTCTGTTCACGATGCTTCACATCTACCAGTCTTTTGTTTCATCCCTACATCTTTCTCACCCCCTCTTGGTCTCTGTCTTTCTCGCAGTCTCTCCACCACCAGTCTGAGTGATGCTCTAGCATACTCTAGCCCTTGGTGGAGTCAGGTAAGAAGCTCTCACTCCCGAACACCTCCCGATACAGTGGGGGGAAGCTGCAGGCTGTTTCCGGGTGGAGCAGACGGAAAAACTCCAGCTTGTCGATGTGGAGGTTGCAGATGGACTTTATCACAGGAAGCTTAGCCAGCATCTAAAGATAAAAATGAATACGATTTTTTTCCCTCATAACCTTGGAAATCTTTAGTTCTATACTATAAGTGTACACTAGTGTGATGGTTAAAATGGTAGATATTCGCACCTTGTTGAGTTTGTGCTCATTGGCGCCCTCTCTGCTCAGACAGCGCTGCAGCGCCTGGTATACTTTCTCCTGCAACCTCTGAACCTGCTGTCTGTCTGTAAGCCAGGGCCGATCTGTAACAATAACACACACGCATTCAGAAAACATTTAACTCGTGCAAACCGTCCGTCCGACCTCGTCTTATACGTCAACGAGCTTGATAAAGTCACTAGTGTTAAACAAAGTTAATCTCTAGGTCATAGTCATGGTCAAGGTCACCTGCAATCTCATCCATATACATTTAGACATATACACTGAGGCAGCAGTTGGTGAGAATAATTTACTTTGTTATGGTTTTTCAGTGCATTCTGTGCAGCATTTAATATTCCACTTATCTCTAGTAGAGAGAGAGAGACATTTACCACTTTAACCAATGCTGTCTCTATGCTATGATGAGGCCTAAATCCCGACTGATACATTTCATAGGAATATTATTCCTATGTAGGTCTGAGCATAACTGCTGGGCTATGACCTTGTCTAGGGTTGTGGAGATAAAGGGGAGGTCTGATACTGGCCTATAGTTGGACAGCTGATCAAGGTCAGGTTTTTTTAAATTATGGTTTTGTTAACCGAGAGTTTTAGGCATATAGCCAGTGCTATAAGACCTGATTGCTTTTTAGAAAAGGATTGATTGCTTGGTTTGATTGGTTTGATTCATTTTCCCGATATCGGTATCTTTATTGATACATCCCTAATAACAATAGCATGCAGGTAGTGTCAATTTTGTGCATCAAGTAGAAATGAAATTCTGAAAATTGGATTGAAATGATCATGATGTAAGACCTGGGGAGAACAGGATAGCGGCGCTGAACAGAGCCATTTCTTCTTCTGACAGCTGCAGGCGGCTCATGGATTTAGCAAGTTCAAATACAGCGTTCACCAGGTCATCACAGCCTACAGGGTGAAGAGGGAGAAGGAAAAAATCACTTAGAAAGCGCTTAGAAAACAAAAACGTGTTCCTATCATCCAGCACACAGCAGCTCTTGAGCTCTAGCTCATGGTTGGCTGCTGAAAAAAAAGCCCGATCAGCATCATCGACACCATCAACACCAACATTAACAAAGTCAATCAGCTGCAGAAATCTTCGATCATGCCAGATTTGACACTTTAATCAAGTACAATAATTAAAACTAATTAATATGCACCCAGTGGCAGCGATGCAAGTTATTTTAATTATACAGTATCTGAGCCTACAGGATATTCAGGTTTTGAGAAGATCTTGAAAGAGAAAAACAACACAATTAAGTTGTTAGCGGAAACTTCATGCCAGCTGGCGTCTGTGCCAGCGTTCCTGAATCACACCTTGTGAAAACGTAAACATTGCATAACGACCACGCGACGTACCGAGAGCTTTAAAGAGCTGGACGCTTGCGAACTTCCCGTCGAAGAGCAGCGTGTGGTTCGCTGGGTCGTAAGCTCGACACATCTGAATCAGCAGCACGCTCAGACATCCTGTGGAGACATAAACAACACTCGAAATCAGATCCAAAACTCACGTCAGCGTTCTTCGGTTTATATTTCAGTGTGAATGTGGAGTAAAGAAAAGAACACACGATACACACAGACGAACAAGAAAGGCAACTAAAAACTGTACAGGATTCACTCTGAAGAACGATCCATGAAGTGACGGTGAAAGTGTAGCATACTTCAGGACAGACAGTAAACGTTAAGCTTAGTGCAAAACATTTCCAGAGAAACGTGGAGCAAGTTTTGTTTCCAAAGGAAGCCCCTGATTCTCTGGAAAAAAACATTCTATTACACTTTTACTACACCTACGATATACAAACGAATTGAAATTACAAATGTCTGCTGCTTTCCTCTCCTGCATTCTCAAATGAAAGGTAATGCTACTGTATATGTGTGTGTGTGTGTGTGTGTGTGTGTGTGTGTGTGTGTGTGTGTGTGTGTGTGTGTGTGTGAGTGAGTGAGTGAGTGAGTGAGTGAGTGAGTGACTGTGTGTGTGGGAGTGTAAGCGAGTGACTGTGTGTGTGAGTGACTGTGTGAGTAACTGTGTATGTGTGTGTAAGTAACCGTGTGTGAGTGAGTGTCTGTGTGAGTGACTGTGTGTGAGTGACTGTGTGTGGGTGTATAAGTGAGTGGCTGTGTGTGAGCGGGTTACTGTGTGTGAGTGTTAGTGAGTGACTCTGTGTGTGTGTGTGTGTGTGTGTGTGTGTGTGTGTGTGTGTGTGTGTGTGAGTGAGTGACTGTGTGTGTGAGTGTGTGTGTGTGAGTGTGTGAATGTGAGCGAGTGGCTGTGTGTGTGAGTGAGTGACTGTGTGTGTGAGTGAGTGACTGTGTGTGTGAGTGAGTGACTGTGTGTGTGAGTGAGTGACTGTGTGTGTGAGTGAGTGACTGTGTGTGAGTGTGTATGTTTGTGTGTGGGAGTGTGCGCGAGTGACTGTGTGTGTACTGTAAGTGACTCTGTGTGTGTGTGTGAGAGTGACTGTGTGTGTACTGTAAGTGACTCTGTGTGTGTGTGAGAGTGACTGTGTGTGTGTGTGTGTGTGTGTGTGTGTGTTATGACCTGCTTTGAGCAGGATGATCTGGTCGTTCTGGCACAACTCCATGAAGCCGGAGATGCGCTTGGCGAACTCCACCACGTACTGGATGGCGTTAGTGAGATGCACCACACACTGCTGCCACATCACCTCCGTCGGCTGTACAGGAACCAACACGGTGTGTGAGTTAATCGTGTCCATTTCACACACGTCACACACACTGCGGTAAGAGTGAATGATCTGCTGAAATTATTTGAGGTTTTAGTGGATAAGTACTTTGTTCTGGTAGGTGCGAGTCTCCTCGGCTGTGTACAGGTTCCGTGCAAGCCGTTTCAGTTCCTCTGTACTGTACTGACCCGTCTCTACATGTGACTTCACCACACTCTGAGCGATGCGTTCTGCAAACACACACACACACACACACACACAGAAGAATATACAATAACACATTATTCTACAATTAAGCCAACAGAGAAACAAACCAAGTATGAACCAAATAGTAAGATATTGTAGAGTGACGAATGTGACGTGGCTATAACACCAACATCATCAGAAATTTACCGTAATAATGTGAGGTAAAGAATTCTCACATCTAATTAATTTTTTTCTCCATAAATCAGCCTAAATTCATGTTTGTAGAGAGGCGTTAAGTGCGGCTACACAACACTGAGATAGGTTAAAGACCTGAAATGAGCCACGATCATTTTTCTGTATTATAAGAGTCAGTGATAAAGCTGTTATGTTTTCTGACATCTTCAGGTCAGAGGAGGTTACACTTTGCGAGTTCTCTGGATAATGACACGAGAGTAAGGAGATCGTAGGCTTCACAGGAAGCAGTAAGTGAGACTGACCTGTCTCGAGCAGCGAGAACCCCTCGTTGAGCGGCGAGTGCGAATGAAGGAGCTGGTGATTGTGTTTTGACTCTGTGGAGCTGTGAGAGGACGAGTTGCTCCTTCCGCTGCTCCCTTCTCCACCGGTCCTGTTGTTGCCCTGTGGCTCGAGGCCGCTATACTCGTCCTCCGAGGTCAGGGGCAGGTCAAACAGCAAGCCTCCGAGGTCGTCGAGGTCGCTGAGGGCCGTGCTGGAGCTGCGGCTGCAGGTTCGCGGGTGTCCATCAGGGCTGTTCTCCCCGGGTTCCTCCCCCGCTCCACCAGACGACATGCCGCTGCTGACGCACTCCTGACCCTGCTGATGTTTCTGCACCTCAGCGTACAGGCTGTCCCGCTGCTTTTTAGACATGCGGCCAAACTTCACAGCTAAAAGAGAGGGGTGGGGGGGGATGTCTTTTAGTCAATGATGTTCTGTTCAACTAAAGTCATAGATTCTCAAGTACATAGTGTATAGTGTTAAATATCATGCGTGATACATCGC
Organism: Tachysurus fulvidraco; assembly: GCF_022655615.1. NCBI lineage: Eukaryota > Metazoa > Chordata > Actinopteri > Siluriformes > Bagridae > Tachysurus > Tachysurus fulvidraco. The sequence goes on from NC_062531.1 coordinate 1,893,390, forward strand.
ATCGTGTGTGATACGGGACGCACTAAACACAATAATCATTTATGTCCACAGGTTGTCCCATAAGTCACGTTTAAGACGTTTTAAAAGACACACAAAGATCCAGTCGAGACTTCTTAACGGTCTCACCGTCACGGCTCATGCCGAACGCCAGGCATTTCTGTAGCCGGCAGTGCTGACACCGGTTTCTGTTCGTCCGATCGATAACACAATTCTTCTGCCGAGAACACGAGTACACGGTGTTATTCTGCTGACTCCGCCGGAAAAAACCCTGCAGGGGAAAAAATTTTTAGAATTTGGATTATGAATTAAATAGAATTGTGGGCTCATCACCATCATGTAGAAAATAATTAAGTAATTAATGGATTTGGGACACACTTGACCTTTATATGTTATAATGGAATGTGATAAAAATCTGTTAAAGTATTAGAGAGAGAGAGAGAGAGAGAGAGAGAGAGAGAGAGAGAGAGAGAGAGAGAGAGAGAATAATGAAAATGTACTAGTACTTGGCAGTGAAATTTATTATTCACTAAAAGAAATACATTTAATTCAATTTTTATGATGGAGGTGGAAATATATACTGTATATATACACACATTACATTTTATGTCCTTACCTTACATCCTTCACATGTGATCACTCCATAATGGATCCCTGATGATTTGTCCCCACATATCTTACAGGGGATCACCTCGATTTGAGCTGAGAGAGGGAGAGAGAGAGAGAGGGAGAGACAGAGAGAGAGAGACAGAGAGAGTGAGGGAGAGACAGAGAGACAGAGAGAGAGACGGAGAGACAGAGACAGAGAGAGAGAGAGACAGAGACAGAGAGACAGAGAGAGAGAGAGAGAGAGAGAGAGAGGGACAGAGAGAGAGGGAGAGACAGAGAGAGAGGGAGAGACAGAGAGACAGAGACAGAGAGAGAGACAGAGAGAGAGAGAGAGAGTCAGAGAGAGAGAGAGACAGAGAGAGAGAGAGAGAGAGAGAGAGACAGAGAGAGAGAGAGAGAGAGACAGAGAGAGAGACAGACAGACAGACAGAAAGAGAGATTTAAAAATCAGTACTTCACTCCTCCAATAAATACTGTTTCTGACATATGCTCTAGATCTTCAGTCATTCCACCAAACCTACACTCCACACCCACTGCTGTGTTCAGGTGCCACGTGTCGGTCTGTACACATTGTCCAGTGAATCATCCTTCACTGCAGATCGGCTGTTCTACATGAGGCAGGTTTCTTGACTTCTAAACGAGTCCTGATTCCTCAGTTGGACTGTGAGGTAATACAGTATATTGCTTTGTTGGTTGCATTGCCTTCTTGCTCGTCATTTATAACCGAAGAAACTTTGATTATCGAGAACTCCTTCTCCCTTCTCATGTCCGGCACGTGTACCCTTCCAACGTAATCCCTGTAGACGCTTGACAATATGTATAAAATCTCCTCCACCAGCTCTGATGTAAGGCATTAGGCCTGTCACCTGTTTATGGGCCTCCGCCGGTCTCCATGCTGGTTTACATGCTGGTCACCACACCATTTCTCTGCAGGCATGGTGTGGATCATGGGTTCAAGAAGAGTGTTTATTCTAAAACCCACTGTCCTGGTTCATGGACTTCTCTTTGTACTCGGTTTTAAACAGACTAACCTCCGCAGTCTCAATTTAAAGAGACATCCACCCAAGCCGAGATCAGCTGCCTTTACAGAATCACTCTTGCAATTCAAATCTTTACTGTACATTTACTGTACTGTTCGTATCCTGAAAAGTTCCACCAAACCTTGTCCTCCTTCCTGTACAGAAAGAGTGAATGATGCTGCAGTGAATCCAGTGCTCTCCACTCCAAAGGAAGTCCACTGTTGTCCTTTGCATCCTGCAGATTAGTTCCTCAGGTGGCTCTATGACTATAGTTCTATAACAGAGGGTAGAAACAGCCGGGTTGTTTACCACCGGAACTCTCCCTCTGTATGAAGACTGAGGTAACAGAGTTTTCCGTTGTAGATATTTTCCATTATTTCCTCCCAACACTTTGGTGGTCCTGTTCCCGCCCACTGGCCAATAATCAACCCTTCAGGTTTTCCCCACTTCACCCTTGCTGATGATGCTTTTGTTAAGGCTGTAATGTCATTTTGACCTGTAATATAAGTTGTGATGTTATCAGCGTAGGCTGCTAAAGACACTCTAACCCTAGTATCCATGCCTGAAATAAGAGCTCCACTGAGGTCCCTCCTTATTAGACACAACAGTAGTTCCGTAGCAACACTATATACTTGTCCAGAAATTGAACATCCTTTAGCATCCAAAGCTTTAGAATACAACAATTGAACATAAAAAAACAAATTGGTCACCAAACCCAAAGTTCTTTAAAACATTAAAAAGATACACATGATCATCATTCATTCATCTTCTACCGCTTATCCGAACTTCTCGGGTCACGGGGAGCCTGTGCCTATCTCAGGCGTCATCGGGCATCGAGGCAGGATACACCCTGGATGGAGTGCCAACCCATCACAGGGCACACACACTCTCATTCACTCACACACACACTCACACACTACGGACAATTTTCCAGAGATGCCAATCAACCTACCATGCATGTCTTTGGACCGGGGGAGGAAACCGGAGTACCCGGAGGAAACCCCCGAGGCACGGGGAGAACATGCAAACTCCACACACACAAGGCGGAGGTGGGAATCGAACCTCCAACCCTGGAGGTGTGAGGCGAACGTGCTAACCACTAAGCCACCAGGCCCCACATGATCATCAACACGATCAAATAACAAGATTAGAATTATTTTGCTGATAAAAATCAATTACATCTCTAATTAAAAAGCGACTTTATACAAAAGACACGTAATGTCTGTTCATCCTGAACCAGTGAGGCCTGACAACGTTATAGTCTGAACACAGCAATGATTGTGGTCTCCAATTTTTGAGGAGTCCTTAATCACCTTCCTTTAGAAGCAGGGACAGAACGTTGGGCACCAGCCTGTGGGAAGTCTTTAATGTTGTTAAAACTTAGTGGGCACTTCATCAGTTCCAGGGGACCAGCCATGGGATAGCTGTCGCATTGCCTCTATAAGATCCTGGAATGTGTACAAAAGATCTTCTTTGCTCATTCTCCAAGAATGAGATGGGGGAGCCCATGTCCCTGATCGAGCACTCACGCTCTTATTAAATGTTCCTTTTCTCACTCTTGTAGAAGCGAACCAAGTTCTTCTTATTAATGGTGCTTGAAAAGCAACATTCTTGTTCTTGTGCCGGACAGAACTTCGGTGCGTAACTTGTCCCGCAGCTTTTGTCCTAGACACATGAACGAGGTGTCAGATCGACCGGCTCATTGAGGAGAGGTGTGCTATGATTTTATAAGCGATCGGAATTCCAGAATTCCCGGTACGGAAGCTCAAAGTGACTTTTTTCCCCCATAGACTTCCATTATAAATTTTGGAGGTTATAACTCGGCAAGTTTTCGAGCGATTTACACCAAACTTGACCAGCTCCTTTAGGACCTTACACCGGACAAAGT
>NC_062531.1:1901902-1921902 GCF_022655615.1 Tachysurus fulvidraco
GTTTTATTTGGCCAGCTACACATTTACAGACAAAACAGACACACCTGAGTCTATTGTTTGCTTTGGAACTACATTAATTAACCACACACTACACTAGTCATAGAAAATAGCACACTAACACATTTATACTGAAGAGGACAGAGACAGAGACACACACAAACACACACAGATACACAGAGGAAGCCATTTTAGAATAAACGTTGGAGACTTGGTGTGGAAATTCGAAACTGGAGCTGAATACAGACAACAACAACAACAACAACAACAACAACAGAAAATCAACATTTTTAATTTTGTAAAAAAAAAAAAAATAAAGTGACGTATCGAGTTGCGTAATCGAGCAAATCTGATAATAAGGCCTGTCCCCAAACAACCTCTGAGTCTGTAAAGGTGCGAAACTCGTGTGTTCTGGCCACATTCAGGACGATATTAATGCTGTAGTTTTAAATGAATGTGAACTCTAATAACTCATGTTTTATCGTTCAGGGATAAAGATCTGGTGGAAGTTTCTCCACTGAAGCTTTCAGTAGTGTTCACGCTCAGTCTGCTTCAGGCTTTGAGTCACAAACATGGGAGAAAAATTCATTAGATTCTGTGCGTTCTGCTCGGCTGACGTCACCGCGAGGGCTAATTAAACAAGATTTATACGGGTTTGTGTTTCTCAGGAGAGAAGCTGTAAGTAATCTTACTCTCCTTATCTCCTCTACCTCTCTCTCTCTCTCTCTCTCTCTCTCTCTCTCTCTCTCTCTCAGCATGTAATCAGTGTCAGTGCTGAACGTCCAGTTCTTTCTTTAAAACACACACACACACACACACACACACACACAAAACTGTCAGACATCCAAAGGTCTTATTTACAATGATTGTATTTACATCAGAGTATATAGCGCTAAACCATGGCTAATGCTGAGGAGCTATACTAGCTAGCTATACCTGTGCATGTACTCTCACATCATCTGGCTAGCTACTCTTGTTTTAGCATATATAAGTTAGCTATCTGGGACTTGATTTTATATAAGTGCAGCTACAGTAGCTACGCTTTTGGATATGTTGTAATGTTAGCTCACTAATGATAGCCAACTTTCATTTTAGACATTTTAAATATATGGCTGGTTAAATAGCTCAGACATTTCTAACTGTTTTCTAAGGTTGCCTAGCCAGGATTTTGGACATATTTCTAAACACCAAGCTAGCTAACTTTATTTAGGTCACACTCTTCTGCTAGCTAGTTAATTCTACTCTACCATGAAGTAGTCAATACTGATCAGGTTCCTAATGTTAGTTTCCTAGCTTTCTGTGGCTATGCTCAATAAAGTTAGGATGTTTTAAAGATAATCTTCGGTTTTCACCTGTCTGAAAGTCACTAAAGTTTCCTTTTTTCCACCGCTAGCAGATTGAAAAAGATCTGCTATAAGATCTGCTAAAAGATTGATCAGTTTATCAGGATTATTCAGCAGGAATTAAATTAACAGTGAAGAGGGAAAAAATGTGAAATGTGTAACACTATGTGAAAAAAAAAGCAAGCTATTAAGATGAATCTAATTCAAGCTAGCGTTATAGTTAACCAGAACTCTTTTGGGAGTCTGTGTTTTCTGTCTTTTTTAATAAATAAAAAGATTCAAATTGTTCTAGGTTTTCTGATTGATGTAACACTAACTAACTAACCCTTTCCCCAAAATCCCTCTTGAACAAAGAGAACACAAAGTACTCTACAAGAGAGATGATATAAGAACGAACTGATGACCGATCCACTTATCAACCGGACCAAGTTTGGATAAAGAACTTGTGTTTAATGAAATGAAGTGATAGTTTAGAATCCATAACATTGTGCTTTATATATTTTAGCACATGTCTGATAGCCGTAGCAGAGCTGTAAAGTAAGACGGTGGAATGATACCACCGCTTCTCATGAAATATGCAGACGGAGATGAAACCACGCTTCAGTATAAGTAACAGGACTGAATTAAAGCTCCCGATGTGTGTTGGTGTTTAATTAGTCACCACTAAAAAGGAAAAAAACTAGCGTCTCTAATACATTTTTAATGATCGTGTTTTCTTCTCTCGTCTGAGGATTCGTTCGCGTCAAGACTTTCTTTTTTTCCTACAGGTAATCTGGAATGAAATGTTTTTCTGTAGATCATTACGTCTAATAAAACCAGGTGAAACCAGGATCCCGAGTTTTTATTATTAGCCTTGAATTCTTTGAGACTTTAAGTAGGAGAACAGTCAAGGGAAAGAAAAAACAAGGCAAGCATGTTTGGGTTGCTCATTCATTCAGATTCCTTGTAAAACAGGTCTCAAATGTCCAGCTTTATCACATCACTGGGAGAGAAACAGAAATACGACTTCTGAGTAACTTTAGTCTTCAGTTTGGAGTAAAGGAAACATTAAATATGGGTGTGTGAAGCATTGGACAGGTGATAGCAGTGTGTCTGTATGATGGTACACACATGACAAGAAGGAATCGTGTCATACCGGTGCAGACAATGACTTTATAGTCAGCAACTTATTGAGGCACTTAGTTTCATAAATGTGAGATATTTCTACAGTGTGTGGAACTGATATTGTCATGATTCGTTCTCTGAGAAAGTGAAAACCGTGAAATCAACAATAACAGTTACTGTACGAGCTGAGAGAGGAAGAGAGGCGGCTCGGAGAAGAGAGGCAGAGGTCGAGTACGTATCAGTCCATGATGCTGTACTACCTCATGAAACATTAATGCATGGGCCCGGAACTTAAGCGTGTGTCCGTAAAAGAGAAGAAGAGAAAGAAGGAATAGATTGCTTTATTCCAATTACACACTGTACACAGCTCAAGGTCAAACCGCTCAATCACGACCAACACGACTGTAAGGACATGTTAATGTATGTTTATCAGCTCAGTCCCAAACATGGCCTTGTTCACGTTCACACAAATAAATCAGGCTTAAGTTAAAAATAAATAAATAAATAAATAAATAAATATGTGAAACAAATAAAAGACATTACTTGAATCAATTAATCAGTTGATTAATTAATCAGCTCTGTTCTAAACACCATATAGTTTATTTTCAAACTAAAATGTTAGGCTTTCAACACAAACATGACAGACAGACAGATAGATAGATGATTCAATAATTTTCATTTGGTAATATAAGTCTAAGACAATATCCAAAAACTCTCTGAAAGAAACGTGTGAGACCAAGAACTGGTTTTAGATGAAAGTCTGTATAATTATGAAAATTGATTAAGCATTACATAAGGTCTGTCTTGTTAAGGTACGGTCAGACAATTAAAAAGAAAAAAGAGCAGGTAAGATTTTTCAGAGCCGGTAACAGTTCTTTTATATTTATTTGTTTCATTTGACTGACGCTTTTATCCAAGGTGACTTATGAACAAACACGTAAATGCTCAAAACCGTCCAATCAAACCCTCCCAATCAGCAGCACTACAGAGTCATATAGCAAGCCTTTAATATTTTATAAAGATCAAGGTTTGTTTGGTCTCAAGTTGTATTGCTTTTGTTATTAAGTTTGGAAAAAAATATCCATGGTTTTTCAGAAGGCTCTAAATAAATTAGTAGCGTTAGATCATTGATGCTCATCTGCTGACTGGTGAAAGGACTTTAAAACATTATCGGTAAATGAAATGTGCACTGGAAGCTGGAGTATTTTTGTTGGGAATGACAATACTTCTCATTCTGATGAACAGGTACACAAGCTCCACGAGGCTAGAGTTTTTTTTGTTGTTGTTGTGAATTTCACTTTAAAGTGTGAGCACAGTTCGGTGCAGCTACAGTTTCATGTCCTTGAGCATGGAAATGGAGTGTGTGAAGCACACGTTGTGTTGTGTCTGAAGTTTGCTTTCATACACTCTGTTCATGCTAGTAGGTGACAACATGACAGTTCATTTACATGAGACACAGCCACGATGTATGTTTGTGACAGTTGGAACTGAGATTTTCTCACTTCGAATCCAAACGATCATCTCAAATGATTCCCCCAGACAAACGTTCCCGATGGTTACTCATCACACCGAACAAACGGGACACCTATAAAATCATGTCGGATTATACGTCGAAGGTCCTGTAATGATAGAGTGCAACCAAATATAATGTCATAAATCCGCACAATCCAGAAAAGGCAACAGGTTTGAGAAGAAATGTCCATTCTTCAAGTGAGCTTGAGGTATTATGACATTTTGTTCTGCCCATCAGTGTGTATGATGATAGCTTTGCAACGCATTGTACAAGAGCTCATGGCCTGTTATATTAATTCGTGTGATTCACACATGCCCTATAGCTATGCAGTAAGTCTAATAGTGAATTAAGATGAGTGTTCTAGCAGCGCACACTGTGATTTTAATCTGAAATCTCAGACATTGAGCGAACTTCATCAGCCATGTCTTGGTGTTTGCTGTGGCACTGTGGTCAAATAATTACTTTACAATGTGCGAGTTCCACCTGACAATTCCACCCGGTAAATCCGGCTTAACACCCCCTGACTAGCATGTTTGCTAGCTCGGGGAAATCACCTCAGTCAAGTGGACTCTCTGACCCCTGCGTTCGTTTCATATTGACCGGTGGTAATGACGCACTTTGGCCAGAGAGGCCGCTGTTTCTTCCAAGAGACCTATTTTCTGTGCCAAACTTTTTTCCCCCCAAACATCCAACAATGAAGCTTTGTTACATTCAGAGCAGCGGCTTTTGTACTCAAAATAGATAGAGCAGGATAACAGTGTTCTGTTTATCGATTTCACTGCGTGAGGTTAATCCTCATAGGCAGAAGTGGGTCAATGGAGCAGCGACCGACACACTTCAGTACTGCCGCCATGTTATACACACACACCTTTGTCATTAATAAAGAAACAAGTGGCTGTTCACACTGTTCACACAATTCACCACTGCCGCCATGTTACACACACACACACACACACACACACACACACACACACACACACACACACACACACACCTCTATTTGTCATTAATAAAACAAGTGGCTGTTGAGTCAAAACAACACGACAGTACTAAATTTACTTTAATTAACAAAGTAGTTTCCAGGTAACACCGAACTAGGATAAAACATCACCACACACATATAAACCCTCAATTTCTTTACAACCTGCTGTGTAAAATTAAGTTCGGAGACATTTTAAGACGTGTATAATCACGCTGGATCCCTTCTAGTTACATAAGTAAATCCGTATCCCAAATCCCCAGCCATCTTACGTGTAGTGCACTCGGTAGGCTGCAGAACACCCCCACTGTAGTGCACTCGTTAAGGGAGGATGAAAACGATTAGGATTGAAGCTGAATTCAGTCACTGCTCAAGTAAACACCGAGCTGAACGTCACTTTAGTGGCTGTCAAAACTTCCCAGGAAGGGAATAAGGTGCAAAGTCATTAACAATCCCAACACGACATATAGAAGTGTTCACAGCAAATGTATTTTAGTCTCCGTACAAACGTTATAAAGCCTAATTAAGCTTTAATCTACTGAAGGAGATCTGTTCTACTCACCTCTCATGGTGTTGTTTTCTTTTAGATTATGTGCTAATAATGATGTAAAGTCCAGAACTTTTGAACGACACAGTAAACAGAGATGGGATGAAATACACAAAGCTCCGCTCAGAGCCGTTAAAGCGACCAAACTGCATGAAGTTCACCGGAGAGACGCGCGCGAGCGCCGCCAAAGACAAGCAAGCGATCAAAGGCTGAAGTTCATTTCCGTTTGAATCCCCGTCGTTACTGCAGTCGGTCTGTCAGTGTGTATGTGTGTGCGTGCGCACGCCTCTCTCTCTCTCTTCTCCTGTTTCTCTCTCTCTCTCTCTCTCTCTCTCTCTCTCTCTCTCTCTCTCTCTCTCTCTTTCTCTCTCTCCCCGTTTCTCTCTCGCTCTCCCCCCTCTCCCCCCCCTCTCTCTCCCTGTCCTTGTCTCTCTCTCTCTGTCCTTGTCTCTCTCTCTCTAACCCCCTCAACCCCCCCCGCTCTCTCTCTCTCTCTCTCTCTCACTCACTCACTCACTCACTCACTCACACACACACACACACACACACACACACACACACACACACACACACACACACACACACACACACACACACACACACACACCTACTTTTCAGCGCGTGGACTCTCACATGATCTCGTGCCACCGGCCCGTCTTCGTTCTCCTCCAGGGCAGTTCAGAGCACGCGCCTTAAAAGGGGCATTATGTGCACAACCTGAAGCCCTAGCGTTTACATTGTAAGTTATTCTTGAAGGAGGTTCTCCTCACATTTAAGGTGACTTTTACAAAACCAGCTTAAACACCAGACTTTAAACACCAGACTTTAAACACCAGACTTACAAAAATATGTTGATGCGTTTTTACAAAGTCACCTCTAAGGTTTGAAGTGTTTCGGAAAGTTTGGTTAGAAGCCACAGATTTGATGCTCACTTTCTGTAAAATGCCAAGCAATGTATTTTGACACTGATGTTAGCTAGGTTTGTTTCCCATGTGTGTGTGTGTGTGTGTGTGTGTGTGTGTGTGTGTGTGTGTGTGTGTGTGTGTGTGTGTGTGTGTGTGTGATAGAGTAAACTGTGCCAGTGTCTCAACATGTCAGTCATGACCGAATCTCACGCATCTCCTGCTTTCTGCTCTCGTTGGCTTTGTTTACAGGTGAACCTTCAGAGATCAAGCTTGTAGAAGACATCTGAAACCGAGCAGCTGGCACGTTATTGATCAAATGTCCTTTTTATAAAGGTTTCATTTACACAAGCGTACATGGAGGCGGTAGTTTACAAGAGTAACTCCATCAATGTTTAGCAGATGCGTATAAAAAAAAAGTAAAATCCTTAAAAACAAGTTAGCGGGTCGACAACTTTCTTTCTTTTTTATTAATTTCTTTTATATCCATTAAACGGGCGACATGGTGATTATTATGATAATAAAACATACAGTAATCAAATATTATACACGTTAAAGACAAAGACAATATTCATGTAATATTTTTACTATTAAAATATATGAACATATTCTGGTAAGAGAAGAAACATTAGTAGAAATGTTACACTTTTATAAAGTATGACACACAAAAATAAATAATTAAATTGAATTATTTAAAAGTAATTAAAAATACATTTTAATGTTCGATTAGTATGACCTTGTGTAAAAAAAAATCCATTTTGAATTTTTTTTTTCATTTTTTTTTTTAATTAATCATTTTTTATAATTTTCCCTTCAGGGGTCGCCACGGCGAATCATCTCTCTCCACCTATCCTATCTTCTGCACCTCAACACTTGCACCCACTAGCTTCATATCCTCATTAATTACATCCATATACCTCCTCTTTGTCCTTCCTCTTTGCCTCCTGCCTGGCAGCTCCATGTCCAACATTCTCCTACTGATATACTCACTCTCCTTCCTCTGAACATGTCCAAACCATCTTAATCTGGCCTCCCTAACTTTGTCCCCCAAACGTCCAACATGAGCCGTCCCTCTGATGTACTCGTCCTAAATCCTGTCCAATCTTGTCCCAAAGAGAACCTTGACATCTTCAGCTCGGCTACCTCTAGCTCTGACTCCTGTCTCTTCGTCAGTGACACTGTCTCTAAACCGTACAGCATGGCGGTCTCACCACTGTCCTGTACACCTTCCCCTTGTCCTTTTTTAGAACTTTTTTTTTCATTCGTTCATACATTTTCTACCTCTTATCCGTCCAGGGTGTATCCTGCCTTGATGCCCGATGACGCCTGAGATAGGCACAGGCTCCCGTTTATAACTTTTTATTCTTTTCAATTTTTATTCTTTTTTTAAAATAATTTCATTAATATCCATTATACTAGCAACTTGGTGATAAATGATTAAAAACATATATTAACGAGGGTACAATACACAAATAAATAAATAATAAATAATAAATTACATTACGTATTAAAGTATATCTGTGTACATGTCTACATGGAAGGAACATCACACTTTAAAAATGCTACATGAAAATAAGATGATGTAAAATTTCATTTTGCAGTTTGTGATATTTTTTCGTTCACTACGTATGAAATGATTCCATTGTACACAATATAAGCTGCTATTTTTTTAAATACAGATGATAATAACTGATAGATAGAGAGAGAGAGAGAGAGAGAGAGAGAGAGAGAGAGGGGAAAGGAATGTGTGTGTTATGTAACATGGGAGTGTTGATAATGAAATGACAAGCGACGTATAGTAAGTAGGTTAGTGGAACAAAACGAAAGCTTCATCATCGTCTCTCGGCTCTGTTTACACTCTGCTGAAACACGGAAAATATGAAAGACTGGATAATTGATGGTTTGAAGATTATGGAAGGTTGTAAACAGATAATCAGGGACAAATACACCAGGTCTGAAGATACACAAGCAGTTACTGTAAACGTTCATCTTCAGAGCCTGTATTACAGGAAGACGACGGTGGACAAATATAATTATGTTACATAACAATGAGAGCGTGAAGCTGGAGGTGTGTTTACAGAAGCAGAGAGTAATACAGGGTTCAGTGGTCATCATTCTCTACATGAGACATTATTCCATCTTCATTCATTCATTCATTCATTCATTCATTTTCTACCGCTTTATCCGAACTTCTCGGGTCACGGTGAGCCTGTGCCTATCTCAGGCGTCATCGGGCATCGAGGCAGGATACACCCTGGACGGAGTGCCAACCCATCACAGGGCACACACACACTCGCATTCACTCACACACTCACACACTACGGACAATTTTCCAGAGATGCAAATCAACCTACCATGCATGTCTTTGGACCGGGGGAGGAAACCGGAGTACCCGGAGGAAACCCCCGAGGCACGGGGAAAACATGCAAACTCCACACACACAAGCCACCGTGCCCCCACATTTTCATTCATACTCTCATTAACACACTCGTCTTACTGATCACACTATTTTGAATCACACTATTTTGTACATTTTTTATTTCAAAGACTAAAGTTTAAACAAAGTTTAAGCTTTGTCTTAAAAAATCCACCTCATTGGATGATGATGATGATGATGACAAATTTTCTTTTGCTTCTCTTTTATTTGTTTCTCTCTCTCTCTCTCTCTCTCTCTCTCTCTCTCTCTCTCTCTCTCTCTCTCTCTCTCTCAGTAGATAAGTGAACCTCATCCTCATGTGGGTGACACTGGAGGGTGTGATTACAAATATACAGTCTGACAATTGTGTATCGATGAGGAGGTTGTTGCCCTCAAAGACCACACGGAGTTGGTATCTTGTCTGAATACATCATAAAGTAGAGTCCAACTGGAGCTGGTAAATCTCTAGATGCCTCAGGATCCTCACATGGTTGGCCTCATCTGAAAGAAGGTCCAACATCTTCATGACACGGAACACGAGTGGAGCTGGAACAATTTCTGGATGCCTCTGGATGGGTAGAACAAGAGAAGCAGTGGAGAGGAATTAGTACAGCTGATGTTCATAATGTTAGCCAGCACTAGATGATAATGTGCATGTGATCAGATGTACTAGAGCTAGAGATTATGGGATGTATTATGTGTACATCTGAATAAAGAGATATGTCTTTAAACTACAATTAAACTGGGAGAGTTTGTCTGAGCCCCGAACACTATCAGAAAGACTATACTAAATCTTGGGAGATAAAAAAATGAAAATGTAGATGATAGAATGTTAGTTAACAGACATAAAGAGGAAGAGAGCAAGCGCACAAGAGAGAGCTCAAATATACAGTATAAGAGCTGAAAGACAGACAGACAGACAGACAGACAGACAGACAGACAGACAGACAGACAGACAGAGAGGGATAAGAGTAAGTAATTACAGCAGGAGTGAGTGAAAAGCCTGCAGTTTGCAGAGGAAGGGGAAGTCTGTTATAAACATAAACAGTCAGAGGAACCAGAACTGAAGCAACCGAGAGCAACTGAGCGGAGAGAGAGAGAGAGAGAGAGAGAGAGAGAGAGAGAGAGAGAGAGAGAGAGAGAGAGAGAGAGAGAGAAATAGAGAGTTCTCTCAAGTTAACCAGTGTTCCTTTTAGGTTCTTGTGTCTCTGTTGCAGGATTCTGCATAGAGAGGTGTGTGTGTGTGTGTGTGTGTGTGTGTGTGTGTGTGTGTGTGTGTGTGTGTGTGTGTGTGTGTGTGTGTGTGTTATGAGTGCTACAGGAACAAACACTCTTCTTTCTACAGCTTTTAGCTCTTAGCAGTAGTGAATAATGTGAAGCTTTTCCCTCTGAAGGGATTATTTTGGAATCCAGCTCTCCTCACCATAATCCACTCCCTTCCCCTCACTCTTATCCTGATAATCCTCTGATTCTCCTCCCCCCTCTCCTGCACCAGATAATCTCTCCATGAGTCTCCATCATGCTTTTATCTCCCTCAACTGGCCTCTGTTTTCTCCTTACCACCACAGCAGGCCTGCATTTTCAACATGGCCCACATTAACAAACATCTCAGCACCACTCAGTTCCTGCACTTACAGAAGTATTCATGCTAATAATTATACACCAGACCTGATCGATCAATCAAGACTTGTTCAGTGTACAATGTGTATTTACTGTTGTACCGGACCTGAGATGTTAATATAATACATACCTTCACTAATTAATCTTCAGTCAGCACTATATCCTGCTCAGGGCCATGGTGATCCTGGGAACGATGCCCTGCTCTGCAATGCTATATTCCTCCCCTGATATCTTTTGAGATGGAATGATGGCAAATTCCAATAAGAAAACTTTCATCAGTCTTCCCAGATGGCTGTCCTAATGAGCCCATTTTCTTTTTTAAGGGGCTCAAGAAATTACAGCTCAAGTCTTGAGCCTGGGGTTCAAGACTAAGCTGCCATTCTTGGGCCCTTGAGCAAGGCTGTCTGCTCCTGGGGCACCATATCATGGGATGACCCTGTAATTTGACCTTAACAAGCTGAGATAGGTGAAGAAAGAAATTTCACTGCATTGTAAAGTGTGTAGGGGGCACGGTGGCTTAGTGGTTAGCACGTTCGTCTCATACCTCCAGGGTTGGGGGTTCGATTCCCACCTCCGCCTTGTGTGTATGGAGTTTGCGTGTTCTCCCCGTGCCTCGGGGGTTTCCTCCGGGTACTCCGGTTTCCTCCCCCGATCCAAAGACATGCATGGTAGGTTGATTGGCATCTCTGGAAAAATTGTCCGTAGTGTGTGAGTGTGTGTGTGAATGAGAGTGTGTGTGTGCCCTGCGATGGGTTGGCACTCCGTCCAGGGTGTATCCTGCCTCGATGCCTGATGACGCCTGAGATAGGCACAGGCTCACCGTGACCCGAGAAGTTCGGATAAAGCGGTAGAAAATGAATGAATGAATGAATGAATGGATGTAAAATGTGTGTGTGACAAAGGCTTTATCTAGTTAGCCGTTTGCTAACTCCCACTCACAACACAAGCTACTTCTCGCTGGTGTAACACACAATGTCTGTCCTTTTCTGCACATATTAGCTCACAGTAAATCGTGATCGGTTAGTGCCATTGTGACTGACAGGAGAGAGAGCGTAACTCTGACCCTACCACCCTGACATGACAGACATTCTTGCTCTCTAGCTGTCTTGTCATTTGTTAAAGTTTTGAGCCTGTTGATCAAGGCACATCCCATGGTCGGCATTGTTGTTGGCTGATTCGTGTCAGGAATCCAAAGGAATCAGGAATCCAAAAACAAAGCTAAGATGGAAAAAACATAGCAAAGTACTCTGTGTTTAAATTGAATCGCAGAGACCAAAGCCTAGCACAAACAACCCTGTAAATGACGCCTACTTTACGCAGTCCACAGTTTGTGTCTACAATTTCGGGTTGAAAGGCACATTGACGTCCGACAAAACCGAGAACGTCCACGTCTTTTACTGCTTGAGTCATGTAATAACCAGACGATTTGTTGTTTTTTTTAACAAGCTGCTTTCTGTTTTCGGATTCAAAGCACTGTGTATAAGGTACGTCTAACCTCAGAGGGTTAAAAACAAATCAGCTCTCTCACTGTCATTAACAGAGACAGGGTTAATGTCCCATGGCTAATTACTGTCATTGCTTTTTTTTGTCAGATAAGATTCTACATGCTACGGACTTGTCCTCCTGCCTCGATCTGTCCAGATGGAGAAATCTGCGTCATACAGGCATTTGTTTGAGGAGAAATAACAAGTTGAGCACTGAGTCACTGAATCAATGTCACTAACAAGCAGTGAAACAAAGGAATCGTAATAGCCTGATAGCCTTCATCTGTGAATTGAAAAGACTAGAAATCTGGAGCTGGTTTCATTTCTGCTTGTCAGAAGGAGCAAAATGTTTTATTTGTGTAATCTACAGAGCTCTCTGTGTCAGACGCCGTGGAAGCGATGTGGCAGTGTGTCTCGGTGAAGATGTAACCTCTGTTCCTTTCATTTTCAGTGTAGAAAGTTGGGCCTCTTTACCTGTCAGTGTCTGTGGTGGTGGTGGTGGTGGTGGTGGTGCTGAACCATCTGTGACTGTCAGATGGAGAGGTGTGGCTGGAGGAGGCAGGCGGTTTGTGTCTGTTAGTGCTAGTAAAGGACGTCTGCACCTGTCAGTCCTAGAGAAGAAGGTGTGGCCTCTGTATCTGTCAGTCCTAGAGAAGAAGGTGTGGCCTCTGTATCTGTCAGTCCTAGAGAAGAAGGTGTGGCCTCTGTATCTGTCGGTCCTAGAGAAGAAGGTGTGGCCTCTGTATCTGTCAGTCTTAGGGAAGAAGGTGTGGCCTCTGTATCTGTCAGTCTTAGGGAAGAAGGTGTGGCCTCTGTATCTGTCAGGCCTAGGGAAGAAGGTGTGGCCTCTGCACCTGTCAGTCCTAGAGAAGAAGGTGTGGCCTCTGTATCTGTCGGTCCTAGAGAAGAAGGTGTGGCCTCTGTATCTGTCAGTCCTAGAGAAGAAGGTGTGGCCTCTGTATCTGTCAGTCCTAGAGAAGAAGGTGTGGCCTCTGTATCTGTCAGTCCTAGAGAAGAAGGTGTGGCCTCTGTATCTGTCAGTCCTAGAGAAGAAGGTGTGGCCTCTGTATCTGTCAGTCCTAGAGAAGAAGGTGTGGCCTCTGTATCTGTCAGTCCTAGAGAAGAAGGTGTGGCCTCTGTATCTGTCAGTCCTAGAGAAGAAGGTGTGGCCTCTGTATCTGTCGGTCCTAGGGAAGAAGGTGTGGCCTCTGTATCTGTCAGTCCTAGAGAAGAAGGTGTGGCCTCTGTATCTGTCGGTCCTAGAGAAGAAGGTGTGGCCTCTGTATCTGTCGGTCCTAGAGAAGAAGGTGTGGCCTCTGTATCTGTCAGTCCTAGAGAAGAAGGTGTGGCCTCTGTATCTGTCAGTCCTAGAGAAGAAGGTGTGGCCTCTGTATCTGTCAGTCCTAGAGAAGAAGGTGTGGCCTCTGTATCTGTCAGTCCTAGAGAGAAGAAGGAGTGGCCTCTGTATCTGTCGGTCCTAGAGAAGAAGGTGTGGCCTCTGTATCTGTCAGTCCTAGAGAAGAAGGTGTGGCCTCTGTATCTGTCAGTCCTAGAGAAGAAGGTGTGGCCTCTGTATCTGTCAGTCCTAGAGAAGAAGGTGTGGCCTCTGTATCTGTCAGTCCTAGAGAAGAAGGTGTGGCCTCTGCCCCCGTCAGTCCTAGAGAAGAAGGTGTGGCCTCTGTATCTGTCAGTCCTAGGGAAGAAGGTGTGGCCTCTGTATCTGTCAGTCCTAGGGAAGAAGGTGTGGCCTCTGTATCTGTCAGTCCTGGAAAAGTTATGTGATCTACCAGTTCATATAAAGGGAGTATCATCTATTCTTGTCAGTATCAGGCATGGCATCTGTGGTATCAGTGAAAATGTAGCCTCTGTGCCTTTCCTTTTCATTAGAGGAAAACTGGTCAGTCTCAGAGGCGTGTCCTTGGTGCTCGTTAGTCCCAGTTACATATATGTGACCTATGTACATGTCAGCATCATTAAAAAAGGTGTTGCCCCTGTGTCTTAATCCCAGTCGAGGAGGTCTGGCCTCTGCATTGCATTTTCTCTTGAAGACACATGGCATCTGTACCTATTAGTCCCAGTGAAGGAGGTATGGCATCTGTACCTGCCATTTCCACTGGAGAAGACATGACATCTGTACCTATTAGTCTCAGTGAAGGAGGTATGGCATCTGTACCTGCCATTTCCAGTAAAAAAGCATGAACTCAGTACAGTCTCTAAAAAAGAGGCGTGGCCTTGCAAAATATTAAATTGCATCATGTTGAACCTGCTCTATATTGCATTGTTAAAAACTATTAGCTGCTTTAAATGTACATATTAATATATGCATCATATCACATGCTTAGGCTGTTTATCTGTAATTATCGTTAGTGATTCCTTGCATTGTTTTCTTCTCTTATTTCTTACTACGTCACACTTTTTGTCTCATTTCCTTCAGTCTCCCTCACTCTCTAATATTTCTCTTTCTCTCATCTCTGGCCGTCATGGTAACCAGGAGACGGTGATGTCGCTGTAAAGATTTGACTTGAAGCTCAGACCTCAGACAAACACACATTGTTAAAGCACTTACATCTCAGCAAGCACTCAGAGGATGACAGCAGTGACACTGGATTATAGTCAAATGTAAGACCTACGAAGGAAACACAAAGAGAATGTGAATGTTTGCTCTAATGTAACATAATGTAATTTCTGTCTGGAATCACTGTGATTTTTAAAAAAAATATTTTAGTTATCCTGGCTAATTAATCTTATCACCGTCTATCTGCTGAATATTACATAACAATACATAACCGATGTTTAACTGGAGAAATTTGACACTTTTATCCAATAAAATAGGTCTCAAATCTGGTCTCAAACTAATTGGGACAGAGCATGTTTACCGTGGTGTAGCATCTTCTCTTCTTTTTAAAACAGTCTGAAGATGTCTGGAGTTTTGCTGTTAGAATTTGGTCCCATTCTTGCCTATAGGTAGAGGTGTCCAGCTGCTGAAGAGTTTGTGGTCGTCTTTGACATATTTTTCTTTTAACGATGCGCCGAATGTTCTCTATAGGCGAAAAATCTGGACAGCAGGCAGCCGATTCATCACCCGAACTCTAGAGGTCTTCTCAGGTCTAAAGAAATCTACCCGACTCGAAGTGACCCGAATCACTTTTTACCCGAACCCGACGTGCATATATATATTTTTAAGAAAGACCCGACCCAAAACAAACCCGAAAAAATTTGACCCGAGTCCGACCCGACCCGTTGGCATTTTTTTTTAACCCGAGTGGACCCGAATGTTGCATAAATCTACACTAAAGTAACCATTACAGCACGGATTCAAAATTGATTGACAGGTCTGTTTCAACGAAAATTAGCTTACCGCCAGCCACACGTCGCCAGCCACATGTCGCAAGCGGTCTTGGCAAACAGCGGAGAGGTTGGAAAAGGACTCGAGTCGATGCACACACACGAGATACAGTAGTTCGGGTCTTCTCGGGTCCATTCGGTAAAAACACATTCATTTTAAATTTGATACCCGAGACCCGACGCCGCTATTATTAGACCCGACCTGTGTCCGAGGTACACGTGAAACTTTTAGAACCGAACCCGCTCGAGTCTTGGGTCGGACCTCGGGTTTTCGAATCCAAGTGGACCCGTGAAGACATCTACCGGACTCTACTACGAAGAAAGCTGCAGTATGTGGTTTTTATTGTCCTGCTGAAATACACAAGGCCTTCCCTGAAATACGTCTGAAGGGGAGCTCATGTTGCTCTAAAACCTTTATATACCTGTTAGCATTCATAGTCCCTTCTAAAACATGAAAGCTGCCCAGACCGTACGCACTTATGCACCCCATACCATCAGAGATGCTGGATTTTAAACTGAATGCTGATAATACATTGGAACGTCTCCCTCCTCTTTAGTCCGGAGGACACGGCGTCTGTAATTTCCATCAAGAATGTTAGATTTGGACTCGTCTGTCCATAGAAAACTTCTCCACTTTGAAACGGCGGTGCTTCTGGACTATTACTCACATACGGCTTCCTTTCTGCATGATAGAGCTTTAGTTTGCATCTGCAGATGGCACGGTGGATTGGCTTCCGGAAGTGTTCCTGGGCCCATGTAGAATTCAGTGTCGTCCGAGGGCCCGAAGGCAACGAGCGCCCGATAAATGTCTTCGGCTTTGTCCCTTACGCTCAGAGATTTCTCCGGTTTGTCTGAAACTTTAGACGATGTTCTGCACTGTAGATGATGAGATTTGCAAAGCCTTTGCAATTTGACATTAAGGAACATTGTTTTTAAAGTATTCCACAATCTTTTTACGCACTCTTTCCGCAGATCTTCTGTGAGACTCTGCCTCATTAAGACATCCCTTTTATCTCTAATCATGTTACAGAACTGATATCAATTAACTTAATTAGCTGCTAGATGTCTCGCTTACGGCCATTCCACTCTGAGAATGTTTGATCTCGAGCACGTTCGCCTCACACCTCCAGGGTTGGGGGTTTGATTCCCGCCTCTGCCTTGTGTGTGTGGAGTTTGCATGTTCTCCCCGTGCCTCGGGGGTTTCCTCCGGGTACTCCGGTTTCCTCCCCCGGTCCAAAGACATGCATGGTAGGTTGATTGGCATTTCTGGAAAATTGTCCGTAGTGTGTGAGTGTGTGAGTGAATGAGAGAGTGTGTGTGTGCCCTGTGATGGGTTGGCACTCCGTCCAGGGTGTATCCTGCCTCGATGCCCGATGACGCCTGAGATAGGCACAGGCTCCCCGTGACCCGAGAAGTTCGGATAGAAAATGAACGAATGAATGAGCTAGATGTTCTCCTAGCTGAATCTTTTTACAATTTCTTGCTTTTTTGGTACTCTGATGAGACCTAACTCCTGACTGAAACATTTCATTTAGTTTGTGAGTCACATGCAAGTACGAGCTTAGCTACATCCGTCTCTAGGGTCTGAATATGCGATAATGTGCAGTTTTGGTTGTGCCCTTTCGGTAGAGCTACTGTTCGATAGCTGTAAAATCTACCACAGAGTGTGTGTTGGTGTTAATTGTCGATGCTGATGCATGTGGGCAAATTCTGGTGTGTGTTTTAGATCGTTATCTTCATTAAATGACAGTTTAATGGATGTTTTAATAGTTCTGTGGAACAAGATTTACTTTCTTTTCCTCTAAACAATACACATGCAAACACACACACAATCCTGTGGTGATGACTAACACACCAACCTGTATTTATTTATTAAACTATCTGTACTATTTATTTATCATAACCTATAATTACAGCAAAATGTATAATTCATCACCATTATTTCCTTCATTCCAGTTTGTGACAAGCCCCAGATTCAGAGACACGAAGCTGCCCGATGCTAATAAGCTTTTTTTTTTTTATAAAAGGAGAACCGGCAAACATGTAATAATGCTTCAATTAACATCAGGGTTGTTTTGTAACACAGAGAACGCAAAAAAGAAAACGCCTTTATTTCTGCATTTTTTTAAAGATAGATTGAATATAACGCCTCCTCCTTCTAACACATATCTTTCACCATCTTTATCTCTCTCCATTACTGTCTCCATCTCTATTCTCCATCTAGCTCATTATGTCGCTTTGTAGAAGCCAACATTCTGGTTTCCTATTTAAGCTTAGACAAAAATTTATCGAGTAACTCCTCCTAGGGCTTTCGAGCCACATGAACCAAATTCGGATATGTTGTAGACGCCGCTCTGAAGTTTGTTGCTATGACTTTTCTAAGCGATCCGAGTTCGGATACCGGGTCTCAATGTGGCCTTTTTCCCCATAGACTCCCATTATAAACTTTGGAGGTTTATAACTCGGAAAGCTTTCAAACTATCTACACCAAACTTGGCCAGCTCCTTTAGGGTGATACTCTGAACAAAGGTTTAAATTGGTGTATTGACTGGCCTTTCGGTTGTCCCATAGCGCCGCCCACAATATATGCAAAATCAAAAAACTTTTTATAACATGGACATGTGACATATCAAAACACTCAGAACGAGTTTCCTCCAAATGTTTTGGCACCCTAGCGCTCCACTAAATTTCACAAGTTTTATGTCCACTTGCCTCAAAAAGTAGCACTGACCCTTATGTCCACTCGCCTCCAAAAAGCACCGGCCTTTGCGAATACTTGCCTCGTCAAAGCCAACATCAAAGTTTGTTGCGACGAACTTTATAAATCTAGTCATCAGTACATTCTCTCTCTCAGTCATCTTCTCTCTTTCTCTCCATCGCAGACTCGATCTCTCTCTCTCTATTAAATATTATCCATCTCTTTCTCACTCCTTTTTTTTTCCAAGCACAGTGAACATAACTAACACTATTTCTCTTTACAGACTCTATTATTCAATCATTTATTTACTTATTGGTATTACAGTTTACATCTATAATAAAAAAAAGAAACACGAAAAAACTTTTTCTTGTTCTTCTTCTTCTTCTTCTTCTTCTTCTTCTTCTTCTTCTTCTTCTTCTTCTTCTTCTATCCTTCTTGGTGGCTTTGCAAAGACAAAGCTCTTATTCATGTTATTTATTTTCTTCATTAAAATATATGTGGTATTTTTGGTGTCTCTCACAAACATTAAACCATTAAAGTCATAAATCATCACCTTTAAGGTTTATTAGATTGGAAGAAACATTGAGAGAAATTCTAATTTTAAGCTAAAAGTGTTGATGTACAAAATAAACGTTCTTTTTTTTCATAAAAATGTTCTCGACATATTTAAATCATATGACTGTTAGATACTATAAAATATTCTAGGGTCATCAGTCGCTGTGCTGTTATTCCTTGGAGAAAAATAAGAGACATAAATATGTCTATAATATTAATTTTATAAGAAAATTCTAACTTTTTAATAAGTGGATGGTTCAAAGAAAAATAATCAACCTGAGCGAACAGCCTTTAATCATCAGCGGCATGATTCATATCAGTGGAGACACAAACCGTATGAGACGAGAGCGCAGTGACCTTCGGAAATTAGGCAGGATAATTACTTCTCACCAGAAAATAATCAGTGAGGAGTGATAATCTAAAGTGCCAAAAGTTTACAATACATCTGTGTGTGTGTGTGTGTGTGTGTGTGTGTGTGTGTGTGTGTGTGTGTGTGTGTGTGTGTGTGTGTGTGTGTGTGTGTGTGCGTGTGCGTGTGCGTGTGTGTGAGGTTCTCGTGATAACACAATTCTGTCTGACTTAAACAGCACGGCTCGATTTAGCTCGAAGGGATTAATCGGCAGCCATCTGTCTCAGCTCGGGCGAACCTCGTTGAAAGAAATTCTCAAACTGTTGGCAGTTAAAGAAATCACAAGGTGTGAACCGAACCGAACATCCTGTAAGATTAAAGAGTAGATACAGCAGCAGCAGCAGCAGCACGCAGATGCCTTAAACGGTGTGAACGGCTTCATTAGGGATTTTCTCTAAACTGCAGCCATCAACCAGAGCTGAGTTCAAACTGTTAACCAACTCGATTTAGAAATCTTGTGTTTGTTAAACTGATCTCGTACAGACGGGATTCCTGAACCTTTTACTGTTAATAAACAAACAAACAAACAAACAAACAAACAAACAATAATAATAATAATAATAATAATAATAATAATAATAATAATATGTCCATCAGTAAAAATAAATTTTAATACAGCACTAAAAAATGAGTTTAAGTATTAAGTTTATTTAGATTTAGTTTATCACACATTCATTCATTTCATTTTCTACCGCTTATCCGAACTTCTCGGGTCACGGGATCTCAGGCGTCATCGGGCATCGAGGCAGGATACACCCTGGACGGAGTGCCAACCCATCGCAGGGCACACACACACTCTCTCATTCACTCACACACTCACACACTACGGACAATTTTCCAGAGATGTCAATCAACCTACCATGTATGTCTTTGGACCGGGGGAGGAAACCGGAGTACCCGGAGGAAACCCCCGAGGCACGGGGAGAACATGCAAACTCCGCACACACGGAGGCGGGAATCGAACCCCGACCCTGGAGGTGTGAGGCGAACGTGCTACCCACTAAGCCACCGTGTCCCTCTAGATTTAGTTTAATTTAATTAAATTATGTTGCAATTTTAAGGTCTTTGTTTGACTCTTTCTCAGATTT
>NC_062531.1:1926902-1939402 GCF_022655615.1 Tachysurus fulvidraco
TGAGAGTGTGTGTGTGTGCCCTGTGATGGGTTGGCACTCCATCCAGGGTGTATCCTGCCTCGATGCCCGATGACGCCTGAGATAGGCACAGGCTCCCTGTGACCCGAGAAGTTCGGATAAGCGGTAGTGAATGAATGAATGAATGAATGAAAATCTCTTTGTGATAGTAATAGACTGACTGAACAATCATGAACAATATGTTGCTCGGGTCATTTTAGTCGCTGCTGCTAATAATTCTACTTCCTTCTTTACTTCCTTCTTTAGCTACTCACTTCCTATCTCATTTTTCCTTCTGTCTTTCTCCTTTCTTCTGTTCTTAGGACCCTTATAAACATTACCTACTTACTTATCTTGTCCTGGTTCCTTTTTCTGTCTTTCTTTCTATATTTTTTTAAAACAACAACAAAAAGTTAAATCCCGCGAGACTAAAACGTGCAGAAACGTTTTACTCTGAAAGTAAATTTGCATCAACAAAAACAGGAATGTTTTTGCTGTTGTTGATAGTTTATTAATTTTTTTAAGCTATATTAGTCAACATTTATTAACATATCATAAAAATAAATATGATAGAAGTCAAGAAAAGGAGCCAGGAGAACATACACTCGACACAACACAACATCTGTAAAAAATGATAACAATAAACAAACAAACAAATAAATAATACAACAAAAATGTGCGAGCATATATTTCTGTTTTTTATGTGGTATATTTTTTTTGTTACCGGATGTAGACAAAGAGTTCATTTAAATCCTAGTATATTTCTGAAGGTAAAAAAAGAGGAGTAAATTTCAATACTTTACATTTATGGATAAAATAATTTACAAGCAAAATAATGAAGTTACAAAGAAAATACACATCCTTATATTGCTTTTCAAAAGGAAGATAGATGTTGTGTGCAGAAGGATCAGTGTTTATTGGGTCATGATGATCTAATACCACACTGCTTATGAACTGTACAGTTGATTCAGAAGCGTTTGAACAGAAAAATCCCTCCGGAAGACAAAGTGCAACTTTTTTCCACATAATAAACCATTTAAACTAATTTCACAACATTATGGATGTATTGGATGAACATTACACACTATATGGACGTATTCTGAGATATATATATATATATATATATTATACAAAATATTTTAAAAATAAATGTAAGCACATCCAATCACATAACTGTATAACAAAGTGTGTTATTGGTGGTGAACAGCGGCCTCGTGTGGCCGGATGAAGTCGGTGCACTTTATAAGAACGAACGTTAGGATTAACGTTAGGTTTAATGTTTAGTACTGAAGCGAATTTAGCTAACAAGCAAGGAAGGACGTTTTAATGTTATATTATTATTAATTAATAATATGAAGTAATATTAATTACCAATTAACCAATTAATCGATTAATTACTTAATGAATTATTTAATTGATTCCTCTTATTATTATTATTATTATTATTATTATTATTATTATTATTATCTATTGTTAGAGAGCGAGAGAGAGAGAGAGAGAGAGAGAGAGAGAGAGAGAGAGAGAGAGGGAGAGACAGAGAGAGAGAGAGACAGAGACATATATATATTCTCAATTGCTAAAACACTAAACCCTATTGTCTGAACCAAATGCTCAGTTGCCTGAACCCACTGATTGAATCAATCACTCTTTTGGCAAAAACCATAAGCACTTTTCACCTGTTTAGACACAACCTGCCAACACATTTAATAGTGAGCACAGGTGACAAAAGTCAAACACAATTAAAGCACAGGTGTCACCACTTGAACACAACAACTCAAAATCGATCACACTTGTGGCTAATAATGCGAGGGAACATATACAGCAAGCCAGTTCAGAGAGCCCTGGTTTGCGAGACCCTACAATGGATAGAAGTTTGATAGGAAGAGTTTGTGCGAGGGGAGGTCGAGGTGGTCAGCGAAGACAAAGAACGGTAATATCTGATGAAATCAGAGCTATTGTGATTGACCATGTTCTTGTCCATGGTATGAGCATGAGGGAGGCCGGACAAAGGGTACAACCAAATATCGGTAGATTCACTGTGTCCACCATAATTCGAAGATTTACAGTAATTACCTTTTTTTGACATTATAGTACAGTATGTAAATGTTGACAGCAATTACTGTATGACAAACTATATACTGTACCACGGTATACTGTAAGTAAATATATGTTTCAGTACATCACTGTACCAATGTACTGTAGTATTGTAATGGAGGGTTGGTCTAACTGTTTGTAGGCCTAGTGTTCCATCTATATTTTTTTGTAACTCCATGTTCTCTTTTTGTAGAATTCAAAAGACTGCCACATGGGGGTGGGAGGACAGGTATGTTCTCCCCACACAAAGAGACCCTAATTGTTGGTATGGTCTGTGAGAACAATGCCATTAAACTGAGTGAAATTCAGCAGAAGATCATTGAGGACCATGTAAATTTTGAGGGTATCAACAATGTCAGCCTCATTACTGTTGATCGTGTCCTCAAGCGCAACAGACTGCGCATGAAACAGCTATACAGAGTGCCCTTTGATCGCAACTCTGACAGAGTCAAAGAGCAAAGATTCCAGTATGTACAGGTTGGCATACTGTATATCCAGACACATTCAGTGTTGATTACTCTAAGTAGTGATTTACTGTAGTGGCATAAATCATTTTTTCCGTATCACTCACAAAACTATATCTATTTCTACAGAGGGTTCTTCAACTGGATGCAATGGAAAGACCCCATGAATACGTGTACATGGATGAAGCTGGGTTTAATCTTACCAAAAGGAGAAGGAGAGGCCGTAATGCGATTGGCCATCGGGTCTTCGTTGGTTTTCCTGGGCAGAGTGGTGGCAATGTCACATTATGTGCTGCCATCAGCAATCATGGGGTTGTCCACCATCATGCCAACCTGGGGCCCTACAACACTCACCAGCTCCTCATTTTCCTCAATCGCATGCAAGATGCTCTGTTAGGGCAGCGGGATGAGCATCCCTTCTATGTTGTTGTTTGGGACAATGTGAGTTTTCACAGAGCCCTCCAGGTTAGAGTGGTTTTATCAATCTTTGCCTTCCACCGTACTCCCCTTTCCTAAACCCCACTGAGGAATTCTTCTCCTCATGGCGGTGGAAGGTATATGAACGCCAACCTTACACCAGGGTACATCTCCTACAAGCCATGAGACTTGCCTGTGGTGACATAAGTGTGGAGGCATGCCAAGCCTGGATACGGCATGCCAAGCCTGGATACGGCATGCCAAGCCTGGATACGGCATGCCAAGCCTGGATACGGCATGCCAGGGGTTTTTCCCCCCGTTGCCTGGCCAGACGAAATGTGGCCTGTGATGTGGATGAAGTCCTGTAGCCTGACCCAGTACGGAGACATGTGGCTGTGGCTGAGTAATGCACTTATTTGTGTTTATGTTTGTACTTTATTTTTACTTGGGGCTTACTGTACTGTACACAAGTGGCAAACGCATAAGATTTCTGTTTGTTTTTACAAGTACTACGTGTAAATGCACAAGATTTCTGTGTTGTCTTTTTGTACAAGTGCTAAATGCACAGGTTTTTTTTTGTTTTGCAACATGCATTTAGCCTACAGTGAACAATAAACATTTATTTCTCCAGCTTTATGTCCTGCACATTGTGTTTTCTATTTTTCTACGTAGTGTTTAGTGACTGTTCCAGAGTGATGTTAATTTTGATTGACTCGGGGCACGATTTGACAACATAGTTCAGTTTTGAGCACAGATTGAACTGTTTTGAGGTGAAAGTTTGGTTTTGCAAGGAGAGTCTGAGGTTTTGTGAATGTAGCTTGAGAATTGGGTTTTGTGTTCACAGTTTAGAGAAAAGGAGAGCAGCTTTCAGGAAATGTCTTAGCAATCAAGAAAAACTGTGAGAGACAGAGTTGAGCGAGAGACACAGAGTTGAGCGAGAGAGACACAGAGTTGAGCGAGAGAGAGACAGAGTTGAGCGAGAGAGAGACAGAGTTGAGCGAGAGAGACACAGAGTTGAGCGAGAGAGACACAGAGTTGAGCGAGAGAGACACAGAGTTGAGCGAGAGAGACACAGAGTTGAGCGAGAGAGACACAGAGTTGAGCGAGAGAGACACAGAGTTGAGCGAGAGAGACACAGAGTTGAGCGAGAGAGACACAGAGTTGAGCGAGAGAGAGACAGAGTTGAGAGCAAGAGAGAGACAGAGTTGAGAGAGAGACAGAGTTGAGAGAGAGAGAGAGTTGAGAGAGAGACAGAGAGACAGAGTTGAGAGAGAGAGAGTTGAGTGAGAGAGCGAGTTGAGTGTTTCTAGATGCTACCCAGCAAACAATTTTTGGTTCCCAGAGCGTTCTGGGAAGGTTAGTTTTTGTTTATAAAAATAAAACCTAAAAATAACCATTAGAGAACGTTGTGTATAGGTTTACATTAGGTTGTTAAAAAAAACCCTCCCTGCAACGTTCTGAAAAAACAACCAAACAAAAACCAGAAGCTAACGTTAAGGGAACGTTCGGTCAACAGGAGCTAATTCTGTACTGTAGATGTTCCACAGGAGTAACTGTAGCTATAAACGGATAAATGCACAACGTGTTTATAAAATAGGTTTAGTTTAGAAAATTGTAGGATAAGAAGTAAACACTTTAGGAATATAATAAATACAGTCTACCCCTGACCTTCTGTGAGGAATTTTCCTTTCTGGAGTTCGGTGTAAAGTTAAACAACATGCTGCTAATTTTCTAAGAACTTCGACAAGGCTAAAAACTGTGTCAGGATTCTGTTTTATATTTCAGGAAGAAACTACTGTGTTTCTGTTACTGAAATTTGCCCCAGTGATGATTTAGTTCGGCCTGCATTTTACTGTCAAACCCACTTTTCCCCACAGGACCCTGAGGCAGCATCAGTCACATTAGCGGTGTGTTTCGGTGCCTAATCGGGTCCCTCAAAAGCACCGTAATGTCCTGACCTCGAACCGTTTTCTAAGTCATTCATGGAGAAAATAAATCAATAAATTCATTCATTCATTCATTTTCTACCGCTTATCCGAACGTCTCGGGTCACGGGGAGCCTGTGCCTATCTCAGGCGTCATCGGGCATCGAGGCAGGATACACCCTGGACGGAGTGCCAACCCATCACAGGGCACACACACACTCTCATTCACTCACACACACACACACACACTACGGACAATTTTCCAGAGATGCCAATCAACCTACCATGCATGTCTTTGGACCGGGGGAGGAAACCGGAGTACCCGGAGGAAACCCCCGAGGCACGGGGAGAACATGCAAACTCCACACACACAAGGCGGAGGCGGGAATCGAACCCCCGTCCCTGGAGGTGTGAGGCGAACGTGCTAACCGCTAAGCCACCGTTACCCCTCTTGAATCAATAAATGAACTTTAGAATTAATAAACGCTTAAAATGTGCGAGACACAGAGTTCACACTCGGTAAGGAAGAATAAGGCAGAAATCACTGAGTCGCATTTATTAATAAAAAACAAAGAAAACAGTATTAAAATAATCCTGTTGTGTGAGAGAGAAAAAACACAGGAGAGAAAGTGATTGAGGTGGTTTATTGGTGTAAGAAAAGTCAACAGAATTCTCACACACACACACACACACACACACACACACACACACACACACACACACACACACACACACACACACAATGCTTAGTGAGATTTCAACAGCAACAGATTTATTAGTGATGTGTGACTTCAGATTTGTGTGTGTGTGTGTGTGTGTGTGTGTGTGTGTGTGTGTGTGTGTGTGTGTGTGTGTGTGTGTTTCAGGGAGCATGCACGTGTGGACTGGAGTGTGAGAGCACTGGACAGTGTGAACACTCTGATTTCATGCACAGAAGTTCACTGTAGTTACACAGAAGTACTGAAGTCATAGACAAGCACGAGGAAGCAGGTCTCAGTCCTTTAACATGGCTCTCTGTTCTGTGTGATTTAAAAAAAATAAAAAAATATCAACGTTTGAGATACCCCCCCCAAAAAACAACAACAACAACAACAACAACAACAACAACAACAACAGACAAACAAAACAAACAAAAAACCCAAAATCACTGCTCAGGTGCAAATACTGGGATTCAGTTCACAGTATCTTCTTCATCATCATCATCATCATCTATCATCATCATCATCATCCAAAAAATACACATGAAAGACAAATCAGTATGAAAACAAACAAACAAACAAACAAACAGACTAAGCAGGCTCTATAAGCTGAGCTCTCACAGGTTTTTATTCATCAGTTCTCTTTGTGCTTTTTGTCTCCCCCGTGTGGGCGTTTGCTGCTTGTGTTGCTCATGTTTCCTGTTTTTTATTAATAATTTGGGTCTGTTTTGTTTTTATTTGTTTTATCTTAGATAGAATAAAATCTTCTGTAGATTTTATTGACAAGATCTCACACTGAGCTCCACACAACACGAGCTCCACCCAAGATGAGCTCCTTCCAACACGCACTCCACCCAACACGGTGGAGCTCCACCCAAAACAAGCTCCCTTCAACACGCGCTTCGCCAAAAACTCGCTCAAAAAAAAAAAACGTGACCTCCACCCAAACCGTACGTCAGTGTAATTTTTTTTAAAATAACGCTGATCTTCGTCACTACAAAAGTGAAACGCGGCCATAAGTCGTGTAGCTGTAACCATGGAGACGTGCAGCGATCAGCTCCCTGAGAGTTCAGTAGTCAGTTCACTGATCAACGAGCCACAATTATAGTGACGGTTACTTTGTTCAACACGATTTAAAATATAAAATAAAATAAAATCCCTGTACGATTATTAGCCGAAGATGACACGTGAGAAGTTTCAGAAA
Organism: Tachysurus fulvidraco; assembly: GCF_022655615.1. NCBI lineage: Eukaryota > Metazoa > Chordata > Actinopteri > Siluriformes > Bagridae > Tachysurus > Tachysurus fulvidraco. Next base: position 1,933,702 of record NC_062531.1, read on the forward strand.
AAACACCTCTTTATCCAGCTGTTATTCTTCTACACCCGACCGAATCAGTAAATCAGGACCAGAACAACTCTGAACAAGGAAAATGCAACAAGCTTTATATTAGAGAGGAGGCGGGGCTTAACCTGTTACTAGGTGACACATCGTGTAGAAGACTGTGATTGGTTGTCCACTAAAAATAACATTTTTCTCTCAATTTAAGGGGAAACACCAACATTTATAAGAATTTTTATCACTCTTATGTAGAACTGTAATGAATACGAGACCTGAAATCCAGTCGATTTTCCTTTTCTCAGATTACAATACAGCGATCGCTCGTTTATCGCGGTTAATGGAGACCGGAACCCCTCGTGATAGGTGAAAATCCGTGAAGTAGGATTGGCCCTAAGTTTGACCTTTTCACTGATGGTCATCATCTTCCTCTTCCTCTTGGGCTCACTAGAGGAATCTTTCGCAGGGGCATGGCGCTTAGGAGGCACCGTAAGGGCTTAACGAAAAGTCGAACACGATACGTGAGAGACGGTTGACGGCGTGAACGAGAGTGGCGAGATACGACAAGGGAAGAAGCTGGGAGAGGATGCGATGATGCGCAGCCAATCAGCTCGGATCTTGCGCAGGGAACCAATCGTGTGCCTCGTCTGAGTGCCCGTGGGTGTGTACAAAGCCTCTGAGAGAGTTTCTGTCTTTGTCTGGGAAACCGTTTTTATTTTTATTTTTCGATGAATGTTTTTGAAAAATAAGATGCTCTAACGTGTTTATTGTAATATTTTAGCATTAATTAAAACGAGCTATGTGATCTTCAAATGTCTAGAAATGTATTTAAAAATCTGAGATTTGAGGTTTTCTCTTTCCTTTACCGTGTTGTCTCGGTGCGATACACTGTGTATATCCCAGAAATTTCCCAGTCCTGTTTCCTTTAGACGTGTTTACAGCTTTTCACTTTTCACTTTTTTTTATATCTCATGCATTCCTGTCCCTCTGATTCTCACGTCTGCTCCTGTGGTTTAACCCCAGCTATAAATAAGGATCATGGCACGTCCTCCGAATCCCCTCTGATTCTTTCCTGCTTACTGTGAAATAAAAAGTGTGTGGTGACTGTGAGCTACACCCCCTTTCCATTAGTGACCCATTAACGCTGCTGCCTGCTCCTGGCTTGAGGGAGAGAAAGAGGGAGGAGGAAGAGATGGAGATGGGGTGGTGTGTTGATGGGGGGTTTGTTATACACCTATTAAAAAAAAAGGAAAGGAGGAAGTAAAAGAGTGGCACTCAGAGGGCCGACGCCTCGGGGCTCCTGGGGACCACGTACTCAAGAGCAGGCTTTTAATTAGGGCTCGGCCAATAAAGAGCCTCGAGAGTGCGGAATGGACAGGGTGGCTTTTGTTTGACGGCAACACACACACACACACACACACACACACACACACACACACACACACACACACACACACACACACACACACACAAGCGATCGTACACATCACGTAAAACATAGTGTGGCTGCGTGTGTTACCCATAACGCATCGCAAGACATCTTCACCTTATTTGCTGTGATTGGATGATAAAATTGTAAAAAAAAAAGTTTTTTTTTAAAATAATGACAAAAATGCTGCAAATTTTCACCATATTTTCATTGTAAATTTTCAAGTAAATCTGAAGAGAAACAACCAGTCGGCGACAGTTTTGTTTGGAAAACGATCTGAAACCCATCAATAGTAGGACGACTGATTTCGGGTTTAATCGTCAGAGCATTTTCATCCACCCAAAAAACCTCATACACAGAATCACACAAACTGTGGGAGAAATCATACGGTCTGAAATCTTGCAGCCAACCAGCCGGCTGTTAGCGTAATGTCTGTGATGTCGCTGTAAATGATGCGCACTTAGAAAAATGGCATAGATTCGATGTTTAACAGTGCCGCAGAGTTTCGCTGAACTTCGTACGCAGGATTAGCCGACTCGCTGAGGCGTTCGCTCGTGGCAACGTGACTCACGTGTCCTTGAAGTCGCGGTTGTTAATCGTGTTAATAACGTTAATCGCGTGTGGTTCAGTGCGAAGGACGAGGCTGTGTCTAACTTGGCTGTGCGCTTTGCTAACTTCAGCCTCAGGAATTGCTGGCAGGCTTTAAAGCAATCACATTAAACAGGGCAGCGAGTGCAGAGAAGATAGAGAGAGACAGAGAGAGAGCGAGAGCGAGAGAGAGAGAGCGAGAGAGAGAGACTCGTCCCCGATGTACCCCTCTGAGGATCTCCTCTCTTCTCTTGTCATCACATTAAGAGCTGAGATGCACTCAGGCTAATCAGGCATGTGGCACTTAGCGCTAGTGCGAGAGAGGGAGAGAGAGGGAAGGACAGAGAAAGAGAGAGAGAGAGAGAGAGAGAGAGAGAGAGAGAGAGAGAGAGAGAGAGAGAGAGAGAGAGAGTCACAGCTTTATAGGCAAACCCAAAGCTCAGGCTACATAAAATAAAAAGTTCAGAAAAGAATTTAATGAAACTTTCCCCTTATTCTCTTTCACCTAAAACACAGGCAATTAGCTGCGCTAACAAATAACCCCAAACACACAATAACTCATAACCTTCGACCTCTCACCTCGGGGCTTTAGTGACGACCAAGTAAACAAACAGCTGCTAAGAAAGTTTTGAAGTAACATTTGAATGCGTTTGTGTTAAAAAATAGTCGCCAAAATCGTATTAATTCTAAATAATCAGAAGATATTCTGACCAAAAGCACAGCGAGGCTACGATACCTGTCTGTAACATCCAACGTAACGTGAATTAGACATGCGTGCGCACCATGGCGACCTTGTTTCCATGGAAACACTGACACAAAGAAGCAAGGCGCTTTTTTTTATCATTGTATTTTTAACTTTTTTGGTCATGTTTAGAGTAGAAGCACAGCTGAAATTTAGCAGAGAAAGAATAATGGTCAGAATGTTCGAGGGAGGCATGAAAACAAAAAGAAAACAAAGAAGAGGAAGAGAGACGAGGAAGAGAGACGAGGAAGAGAGACGAGGAAGATGAAGGAGTTTTAGGCCTCATGGTGGAGCTAAAAGCGCACGCTTCAGACCTGACGCTCAAACATGCATGGAGGAGGAAAAGCTGGGTAACAAAAACAAGAAAGTCTACAGAGAGAATTCACACACACACACACACACACACACACACACACACACACACACACACACACACACACACACACACACACACACACACATTAATGAGCTCTATAATGTTTTTTAAAGATTATGCGCTTATACATTTTTTTGTCTCTCCTGTGGATTCAGTTCATCTCTCTCTCTCTCTCTCTCTCTCTATATATATATATATATCTGTCTCTCTCTCATGTTTTAATTCGCACTGATGCCAGTGATGAATATAGCCAGTGACGTTAATACACCATCCGTCTCTCCATTAAGTCGGCTGATTCGATCAGATCTGACGTTCTGCACAAACAGTGTCCATCTCTCTCTCTCTCTCTCTCTCTCTCTCTCTCTCTCTCTCTCTTTCTGTGTTCTCCTGTACTCAGCACTCTCAGGAGGTCACAAACAGCCAAATAAACATAACCACAAATGCTTTAGAGAGCGCAGTCCGGGTCATTACTCAGAAAACGAGAAACACAGAGAAGTTCTGAGAAACACGATGAAACTCGTCTTAAAAAAAAAGAAAGATTTATTTTATTTGAGTTTTTCTCTCGATTCCTTCTCGCGCTTCTGATCCTGACGACTAACGGCCATCGGTTCCGGGCGGGTGTGGGGGTGGGACGACTACTAGTTAACTAGTAAACTAATAATCTAACGAAACTAGTAAAAGCTGCTTATTGGCTAAACGTCTTCATTTGAACAGAATTATAAATAACAAATGAATGATGTTTTCTTCCCTGCTTTCGGTCTCCAGAGCTGCGTTTAATCCTCGACACTTTCCCCAGTTTGTGTTCTTACGGCCGAATAAACGGATCTGAGTGAAAACTCGCGCTGAGTTAATAATGCGTCTTACTGTAAACAAACAAACAAAAAGAAACGTGAATAAATGCGCTTCTGCGGGTGAAACGATCGGTCACGATAAAACAAAGTCATCTTTCACGCGAATGATTGGTTAAGGCTCTTGATGATGTCATCTACTCTCCGTCCTCTCTTTTGTTTTTTATTTCAGAATCGGCTTGGAAACACAAGTAGACGAGGTGACGGTTTACCCCCTTGTTCCCTTTGATGCCCCGCTAAAACCTTCCCTGGAATCAGGACGGAGCCCCAGAGGGACGAACTCTTTCTGCCGCTCATTGCTATTCCCTCGCCGCCTGACTCCTAACGCCTCGAAACGGCCTCGTCTGTCTGTCCGCGACAAAGAGACTCAGTGTGTCAGAGACGCTTCCTGGAGCGGCACCCCAGAGACAAGACGGAGAGAGAGAGAGAGAGAGAGAGAGAGAGAGAGAGAGAGAGAGAGAGAGAGAGAGAGAGAGAGAGATCACATTATACTTTATAGAAAGACGGAGATTTAGAGAGAGAGAGAGAGAGAGACGAGTCAGCGAGGCGGAAAGACAGAAAGACGCTAACAAAAGTCCTCAGTGTTCCTCGTATCCAGCAGCAAACACACATTCGAAACATTTACACGCACAAACTCCACCCACAATTATTAGTGTCGTCGTCGTTATTACTTCTAAACCACCCCAGAGCTCGTAGCTCACGCGACACCGCTCGTCTATCTGTCCGTTCCACGATTGTCGTTCGACGCTCTCGATCGCAGACGTCCCGATTTCGCCGAGCGACGGGCGCCTCCGTGTCCCCGAAATCTCACACGACGCTTTTTCGTTTTTCCACTGAACGAATATTAGCTAGCGTGCTAGTTACATGGTATGTAATTATTATGTTATTCTTTTTTTTAAAAAAAACCCTCCTCACTTCCACCCCAACCCCCATTCCCAAATAGTCTAGTTACCATCCTGAAGGGGTTTTGCTAATCGACTCTGCTAGCTACGTCAGAAAACACCAGATAGCCGTCTCTAGACACGTAACGTTAACGTAAACCAGATATCGCTATAGCGATAGCGGCGTGATTTTAATCTGAATACGGTTTTATTCGTCGCACGATTTAAGAGTTTATACATAACATTTTTTCGACTATTTTTTTTTTGTCCAGAGGAGGAGGATGATGATGATGGCTGGCTGGCTGTCGGGGGATGAGGAGGTGAAACCTGTCGAGATACGATCGAAGATATTATCGGATCATATTTTTCGTCCCCTCCCCCCTGTGTGTGTTGATGATGTCAGAAAATCATAGTTACAAAAAAAAACTCGAAAGTTTGTTGATATAAACGAATCGAAGGCTCGTTATAGAGAGCCTGTCTTCTCGTCAAAAGGTGTTCGACTCGGTCGCCTTTACGTCCTTTATGTCCTTGAGCTGAGAGCTAGACTTGCTTCTGGTGTCAGGATGCTGTGTATATCAAACACACACACACACACACACACACACACACACACACACACACACACACACACACTAGCCAAGAAGTGAAGAGTTTCCTCTCAGAGAGACTTGCTACTGTTGGCTGTAGACTCGAGTGAACACTTCACAGTATTCTGAGATCCTGAAATGTGGCTCCGTGTCGTCTGCAGAGGGGCTGTGGGGAACCTTGATAACATGCTCAGTGATAAAGGGGGGGTTGGGGTTGATGGGGTGTTAAGGTTTTTTGGGAATGAGGCTCTGGAACTAGCAA